>NC_050574.1:49556226-49578726 GCF_011100635.1 Trichosurus vulpecula
CCTGTGACCCAAGAAAGCAAGTTAATAGGCAGACAGACTCCCAGCAGAGCTGCCTGACCTGACCTTGCAGTCCAGGGACTGTGCTTGAACTAGAGCCCCCGATCTCACATGAGGGAAGGGCCCCAAGTTGCAGGGTTTTCACAATGTCTGGACCTGCCATCACTTTAAAAACAAACAAAATGCACTTTTAAAAAATTACAGTGTAACACTCATCAGCAAACTGTGTACATTCCATTGCACAGAGGACAAAAAAGAGGGCTATAGGTGAAACTCTGAATTTCAATTAGGTCCATTTCTACAGCTACTACTATCTATCATCTATCTATCTATCTATCTATCTATCTATCTATCTATCTATCTATCTATCTATCTATCTATAATACGCACACATCTATACACATATATAATCTCAATTTTGTTGCTATCTTGTTAAATTTCATATGTAAATAATATATCAAATGTATTATATAATATATATTTTTCATATATGTGAAATTTAACAAGTTAGCAACGGAATTGCCCTATATGTTTCTGTCTCTTTTTTCCTCTTTTTTATTTGTTTTTTCTTTCCTCCCTCCCTCCTTCCTTCCTTCTAGCACAGCAGGGATCAAAGGTTCATAGCTTTTAAAGTTGGAAGGGATCCAAGTTATCTAGTCCAATTCCCTCATTTTATAGATCAGACTGGTGACGCCCTGAGATCATGTACTATGCCTTACACATTAGGTTGGAAGTTCCCCGAGAGCAGGGCAAGGGCTAGGTGTCCTCCATCAGCCTGGGGGCTCCAGAGAGGTGAGGACCACATCTCATTCTTCTCTCCCCTTCCCCACTACCTTGTACAGGGTGAATATCAGGACATTTTATTCTACTTGACAGATCACTAAAGTAGCTTTCTCGTTACATGTCATTGAATTGAAGCCTGCCAACAATCAATCCCTTAGCAGGCTGGTCATGTACACTGCGGTGATGTACCTTTCATCGTGCCCCCACGTTCAGGAGGGGGATGTGCTCTGAGCTGTGGCTACTTGCCTTGTGTGCTCAGGATAGCCAGACACCCTCCCCATTGTTGCCAAAGTGATTTTCCTTAAATGTAGACCTGACCATGGTATCTTCTATTCAATAAACACCATTGGTTTCCTATTGCCTCCAGAATAAAATACAAATACCTCTGCTCAGCTTTTAAAGCCCTTTATAACCTTGCCCCAATATATCCTCCTAGCCTCATTGGGCATTATTCCCCTTCTATGGTCCAGCCAAGTTGACTCTGTCTCTGTTGCTCACACATGACACTCCATCTCCTTTCCCTGAGTCTTTGTGCTGGTTGTACCTCGCGCCTGGTAGGTAATCCATCCTTGCTGCAGAGAATCCTCCTTCTCCTTCAAGAAGCAGCTCAAGTACCATCTTCTCCATGAAGGTTTTCCTTATTCCCCCTCCTGCTAATACCATTCCTCTAAAACTCTCTGGTATTTAACTATTTGTATATGTTTCTACTGATTCTCTTTATATTTATTCTGTATATGCTAATATATGTACTTGCTATCTTCCCCATTAGAAGAGATGCTCCTTTGGAGTCCAGATTGCTTCATTTACTGTATTTATATCCCCAGTGACTAGTGCAATGCCTGGCACATAGTAGGTGCTTAGTAAACACACGATTGAGTGATTGAAATGACTAATAACTATGGCTCATGTTTATATAGGATCATATGATGTAAAGCTGGAAGGAGCCTTAGAACAGAATGTTGGAGATTGGAGAGACCTTAGAGAAAACCTAGTACATCTCCCTCATTTTCCAGATGGAGAAACTGAAACCTAAAAGGGAAAGGAACTTTTCTATGGTTGTATGTATTATAAATGGCAGAGCTAAGATTTGTACCAAGGTCCTCTAATTTTAAATCCAATATCTATCTATCTATCTATCTATCTATCTATCTATCTATCTATCTATCTATCTATCTGTTTCTTGATCCCTCTATCTATTTATCCGGTTTTTGGTCCATCAATCTATCTTTCATTCTGTTTGGTGGTCCATCTGTCTGTCTATCCATCCATCTATCTATTGGTTTATATCTATTTTTCTGCTTGTTGGTCCAGCTGTCTTCCTTCCTTCCTTCCTTTCTTTCTTTCCTTCTTTCTTTCCTTCTTTCTTTCTTTCTTTCCTTCTTTCTTTCTTTCTTTCTTTCTTTCTTTCTTTCTTTCTTTCTTTCTTTCTTTCTTTCTATTTGTTTGTCTATCTATCTACCTATTGGTCTATGTACCTATCTATCTATTTGTTTGTTGATACATCTGTCTGTCTATCCATTTATCTATTTTTTGGTCTATCAGTCTGTCTGTCTGTCTATCTATCTATCTATCTATCTATCTATCTATCTATCTATCTATCTACCTACTTACCTGCCTACCTATCTTTCTGTTCGTTGGTACATCTATCTATGTCTTTCTTCTGTCCATCTGTCTATTAGTCTATCTATCTATTTATCTGTTTTTGGCCCATCTGTCTATCTATCTGTCTGTCTATCTGTTTTTCTTTCTGTCTGTTGGTCCATCTGTCTACCAATAATTTTGTTTCTTTGGTGTAGGGTACTTTTCTTCAACATGACAGTTCTGGGCCTCAGTTTTCTCATTTGTAAAATCAGAGTGGCTTGGACTTCATGATTTCTAAGGTCTCCTCCAACTCTAGATCCCGTGATCCTCTGGGCTCAGCCTAGGGGTAGGATAGTAATATCATTTGCTACATTGGAGGAACTTATAATCTATTAGAACTTATAATCTTAAACACAAGTATGACATGAAAAAATGCAAAGCAGTCACAGAAGGTATGGAATGCACTGGGACCTGGGATCACTCTGGGGAATGACCTGCATCTGATGCCCCACACCCCTGGCCCAGCTCTTCCTCACAGAGGACTGGTCACCTGACCTTCAGATATCCTGTGGATTCTTTGTTCTCTGCCCCTTGGGACCACGACCCTTTCCTACCCTGTAACCAGAGTGAGAGAGTCATAAGACACAAATTTTGCACCAAACAGGGCTCCTGGAGATCATCTTATAGGATCCCAGATTTAAAACTGGAAGCGGCCTCAGAGACCTCTAAACCCCTCCTTTTACTGGTGAGGAAGTGACGGGACTTGGCCCAGGATCTCCCAGCTTGTCAGGGCAGAGCTGTGGTTTGATCTCAGGTCCTGTGGTGCTGTATCTCTCTAGCCTAGAGTTTTTTCACCTTTTTGTGTGTCCTGGGCCTCTTAGGCAGTGAGTCTGGTGAAGCCTCAGAACTCTTGCTCAGAACCATGTCTTTAAATGCAAAAAGTGAAATATACAGGATTACCAAGGAAACTAATTATATTGAAATATAGTTATCAAAATTTTTTTTTAAATTCACAGATTTTAGATTAAGGACCCCTGCTATTATCCAACTTTCTTGTTTTCTCATTTTAGATAAAGAAACAGAGCCCCAGAAAGGGGAAATGACCCTCCTATGGTCACACAGCAAACTTTGGACAAAACCAAGACTAGAACCCAGATTCCCTGATTCTGATTCAGGACTCTTACTAGGACACTATGCTTGCTTGCTCTCAGCCCAGTGCGTGCAAGAGTCATAGTCTGAGAAAGGGGTTGGGGCCAGGGCAAAAAGGGTGTATCCCTTCCCATCAAGGAAGGAGTACATCCTGAAGGTCTGCTCCACCCTCTTTTTGTGCTTATGGGGGCCAACCATTCCCTGGGGATCATGGGGCCTGAACCCTAGGACAACCTGGGGAAGGGGGAGGGTTGGGGTGGGGCCAGGAGCTTCCCACAAGCTGTGACAGCCCAGCCTTAATCCATTTGATTGATGGGTTTTTTCCCAGGGTGAGGGAACACAATGACCCTGAGCCTTTGGACATGTGATTGCTTTGCTTAGCCTGCTGGGTACAATTCCTGATAGCTCCTGGGAAGTCTCTCAAAGGCAAAAAATGAACAGAATAAACCAAAAAACCCAACAACATCAACCAAAAAAAAAAAAAAATAAGACCAAAACAACCCAGACCGAGGCTGATTCCCTTGTGTACTCTGTACACTCTTCTAATCTGGCCTCAGGCAACTTTTAGTTTCCTTGTAGGCTGAGAATTCTGGGGAAACCAAATGACCCCACCTACCCAGGGACCATTCTCATTCCAGTTACTGCTTTGGAAAACGAAGAACAAACAGCTGAGCTGGAATTTGAACCTAGGTCCTCTGACTCCAGGTCTAGAGCTGCCTCTGCTCTCCAGGATTTGGAGGCTCCTTTTTCCTGATCTTTTCCCCAATCTCTCATGTTTTCTCTGGCCCCAGTACCTTTGCTTACACTGATGTACACCTTCCCCTTCCAGACTCTTTCAGCTTGTCCCTACTACTCATGCCCATCTGAAGTCTCCTCATCCTTTTGGGCTCCCCTCAAATCACAGCAGACTAATTTCTCCTTCTCTCCTTCCTTCCTTCCTTCCTTCCTTCCTTCCTTCCTTCCTTCCTTCCTTCCTTCCTTCCTTCCTTTCTTTCTTTCTTTCTTTCTTTCTTTCTTTCTTTCTTTCTTTCTTCCTTCCTTCCCTCCTTCCCTCCTTCCTTCCTTCCTTCCTTCCTTCCTTCCTTCCTTTCTTTCTTTCTTTCTTTCTTTCTTTCTTTCTTTCTTTCTTTCTTTCTTTCTTTCTTTCTTTCTTTCTTTCTTCCTTCCTTCCTTCCTTCCTTCCTTCCTTCCTTCCTTCCTTTCTTCCTCCCTTCCTCCCTTCCTCCCTTCTCCCTTCCTCCCTTCCTCCCTTCTCCCTCCCTCCCTCCCTTTCTGGTGAAGGAGCTGGCAATGTTTAATTAACCAGGAGAGGACTTAGGGGAAGGAATAGATTTAATTCTCCTCAGTCCCAGAGGGCAGAAACAGGAACAAAACGGGGACATCATATAGAGGCGTATTGAGACTTTTTATAAGAAAAAGCTTTCTACATGTAACTAGAGAGAAATAAAATATTAAACAAATGAAAAAAGAAAATAAAAACTATCTAACACAGTTTTTGTTGTTGTTTTCCATTGTGCCTGACTCTTTATGTCTTTATGACTCCTTGGAGTTTTCTTGGCAGAGATCCTGGAGTAGTTTGCCATTTCCTTCTCCAGCTCATTTTACAGATGAGCAAACTGAGGCAAACAGGGTGAAGTAACTTGTCCAGGTCACCCAGCTAGTAAGTGTCTGAGGCTGGCTTTGAACTCAGGAACATGAGTCTTCCTGATTCCAAGTCTAATACTCTATCCGCTACATAACTGTCCTATAAATACTTTACCTATCTATTGAGAAAGGTATAGAAGGCATTCTTATCAAATTAGCATAAGATCCAAAGCTGAGAGAGAGAGGTAGTATGCTGGATGACAGAACTGGGATCCAAAAAGATCTCAGCTGGCTAGAATACTGGACTGAGTCTAATTCAATGGGATTGATTTAATAGAGACATCAGTTTCATAGGGAAAAATGTGAATTCTTCTGCTTGAGATTTGAAAAATCAGCTTTATAAGTGTAAGATGAGGAAAGTGAGACTAAACAGCAGTTTGTCTGAAAAGGGTATAAGGGTTTTATCTATAGATGGATAAAGCAATTACTAAATGTTCACCATGTGCCAGGCACTGTGCTAAGCTGTGGGGATACAAATGCAAGCAAAAGGGAAGATAGCCCCTGCCTTCAATGTGCCTATGTTCTAATGGGGGAAGATAACACATAAATGCTGTGGTGTGGAGTGGGTTGGAAGTGGTACTGAGGCCTGAGCCCCAGTGCTCATCCATCTCTGTCTCTCTGTCTCTGTCTCTCTCTGTCTCCCTTTGTCTCTCTCCTCTCTCTCTGTCTCTCCCTCCTTCCCCATCTTTCTGTCTTTTTATCAGCTCTCCATCATTAATTCATCTATCTTTCTATCGTCTGTCTTTCATCTCTCTACCTAGCTATCATTCCTCTATCTCTCTGTCTGTTATCCACCTAACTTTCTACCAGCTATTTCTCTATCACCTATCTATCCATCTATTTAATCTACCTTCATTTATCTAGCTTTCTATTTATCTATCACCTCTCCATAATCCATCATCTACCTATATTTCTATTATGTCTATCAATCATCTCCTTCCCTATCTATTAGCTCTCATTAATTCATCTGTCTTTCTAGTCATCACTTGTACTTCTATCATCTTTCTAGTTATTATCTATTGTCTCTAGGTATCATTTCTCTATCTTTCTCTGTCACTCATCCATTTAACTCTCCATCATCTATTTCTCTACCACCTTTCTAACAATTTATTCATCTACTCTCATCTATCTATATTTATCATTTATCTTTCTATTTATCATCTATCTTTATATAGTCTATCATCTACCTATGTTTCTATTATATCTATCAATCATCTCTGTCCCTATCTCTCCATTTATGCATCCATCCATCCATCCATCCATCTTTCTATCAGTGCTATCATTAATTTATCTTTCTTTCATCTTTCTATCTGGCTATCATTTCTCTATCTTTCTCTGTCACTTTTACACTTAACTTTCTATCATCTGTTTCTTTATCATCTACCCATTTATTTATCTACTCTCTCATCTGTCTATATCAATCATCTCTCTTTCTATGTATATATTACCTCTCCATCTTTCTACAATCTATCATCTACCTATGTTTCTTTGTATTATGTACCAATCATCTCTCTGTCTCTGTCTCTGTCTCTCTCTGCCCCTCTGTCTGTGTCTCTGTCTCTGTCTCTCTCCTCTTCCTTTTTCTTTCCCTTGCCTTCTCTCTTGAAAAGTGGCATGTTCTACCTTGGGAAGTAATGAGCTTCTCTTTCACTGGAAGTTTACACGCAAAAGCTAGGTAATCATCTCTTGAATCTGCCCTTAGGGTTGTTCTTGCTCTGGTTAGACTACATGGCCTCTGAATTGCTTTTCACTCTTGAGATTCTGTGATTCCATGTCATCCCACCATCTCCCACAATCCTTTACTATTTTCAGTCAGCATTATCAGACAAAATCCAAATGGCAAGAGGACTGGACCAAGGGGGAGGCAGGTGGGGTTCTAATCCTGAGTAACTCACTGTGTGGTCTTGAGTAACCAAGAGTCACTTTCCCTCAGTGGTCCTTGGTTTCCTTCTGTGTAAAATGAGGATATGTTGGAGTTGATGTTCTCTAAGGCTCCTTCAAGCTCCGATATCCTCAGGTTCCACAGGAGAGAGAGACAGAGGGAGCCCCATTTTCCACATTATCTTTAATATGTGGGGACATCTTGCAAAGCTAAGGTGTTCTTACCTGTTGAAGCAGGCTTCCAAATCTGGTTCTAGCTAGCAGTGGCAGGAAAAGACCAATAGGCTAGGAGGGGCTGTGACACAGCCAGTGTCTGTGAAGGGAGCAGACCTTGCACTGTTGCGTTCTTGTCTGGGGTGTGTGTGTGTGTGTGTGTGTGTGTGTGTGTGTGTGGTGGGATAGGAGGAACAGAAGGCTAAAAGATAAATGAGGGGCTATTGGGGAAGAACCATCCTCCCCAGAATGGGCTGGTCTATTTCCAGGACGCCAGGACCAAGGACAGAGTGTATAGGGGTTCAGGTTACTTCTCTCCCAAAGTCTTGGGAAAGGGCCCATGGTCCATGTCCACTTGCAAGGCTTCCTTCCTTTTAGGCTATAATAATCAACAGCTCACATTTTGACAGCACTTTTTCTTTATTTAGAAAAAAACATTGGTGGATGAGAATGGACCTGAGATTTTATTGATATGAGGAGCTCCTCATAAGGAAATTTGCTAGACCTACATAAGTTTGCATATTTCCTTCAAGTCTTAGAGAATTGCCCAGGACGCTGAGAATTTAAATGATTTGCCCCAGGGTCACATGGCCAGGTTTTTCTAACTTTTAGTGGGGTTCTTTCCACTGTACCACATTGCCTTTTCTCCCCCATATCGTATTGATTTTTAAAATATATTCCTCCTGCTTCCCTATTCAGCCAGCTGTCTTTGTAACACAGAATTAAAATAAAAAGAAAACCAAATAGTTCAGCTAAAACAATCAACACATCAACTGAGTCGGTTGGTATGTGCCATGGTCCACACCTATATCTTCCCACCTCCACAAAGAAGGGAGGGAGGAGTATTTTCTCAGCTTTTCTCTAAGGCCAAGCTTGGTCATTCTCATTAGGCAGCATTTAGTTTTGTTTTATTGTTCAGTCCATTGAGCATAGTTGTAGTCATTTTTCATTGATTTCCTGGTTCTTCCTTCACTCTGCATCTGTTCATATAACTCTTCTCTGACCTCTATACACTCACCTTTTCTTACACCATGGGAATATCCCATTACCTTTGTACACCTGCAGCTTCTTCAGCTATTCTCCAATTGATGAGGATCCCTTTTGCTTCTGTGTTTCTGCTACTATTTCTCTAACACTTTGAAGGACAACAACAAATATGATTCTGGGGATCCAAATACAAGGATCCAAATACAATACAAATAAAAAGAATGATAGACAAATTACAACAGTCTTTGATACAGGAAGCTTGTTTATGGTTCGTAGCCTTGGATACTGAGGGGACCTTAGAGGTCAGCTAGTTCAGTCCACTCTTTTTCACAGATGAGGAAACTGAGGCCCAGAGCTGTGACATGAATATTTTATGGCCACACAGTGAATAAAAGGCAGGGCTCAGATGGAAGCTCACATCCTCAGGCTCCAAACCTGGAATTCTTTCTACTGACCACTTATTGTCTCCATTTCACAGATGAGCAAACTGAAATTCAGAAAAGTGGAGTGACTTGCCCAGGGTCACACAGCTTGTAAGTGTCAGAGCTGGTTCTAGGATCCAGTCACACTCTATAAGGCACAAGCACTGCCTCTCTGTCAGGAAGTCTAACTCTGGTGAGTAGGATATCGATCCCCTAACTCTTCAGTCTGGAGGGGTGGGATGTGTCCTGGAATCTCCCCTGAGCCCTTCTCTGTCACCTGGCACATTCTTTGGTCTTCAGAATTCATCACTCCTCTTGAGCAATTGAGAAGGGACAGAGGTATGGAGAGGACAAGCCACTTCCTTGAATTCACACAGCAATCATGGTAGCTGGCGGGGTGGGGTGGGGGAGAAAAGGGGATTGAAACCCTGTCTTTGCGGCTGACTTTTTTTTATATCCTGAAGGATAATGATACTTCTGAAATCTGAACTGGGAGAGCAGCTCTAACCTTAAAGCCCTGCCCCCGCCTCTGTTTTGTTGGGGAGTTTTGTTGGTATTTTTTCAAGTTTTCTTCAGTTTTTATTTTTTTTCAAATACTCAAATTTCAATTCTTCAATTTTTTTCAAAGTTTCTTACTTTCAGAATGAAGAAATCACCAGACATTCATTTCCCAAAGTCATCAGCAGGCATGTTAGTTATGAGGTATGATTCAAACCCCAGGGTGGATGGTAACAGGCAGGGGAAGTGGCATTCCCCCTCCTGTCCAGGGTACAATAAATTCTGTTTCCAAGCACTGCTTACAAGGACCAACCTCCTGCCCAAAGCAGGAATCCTCAGAGTAATCCCTCTGACAGACAGTCTGGTATGTATTTGCTAAGATCATCTTGACCTAGGCATAGGCTCATAATTTTTTTTTATTTTGAGCTAGAAGGGACCTTAAAAATTGTCTAGTCCAATCCACTAATTTTACAGATGGGGAAACTGAGGCCCAGAGGCATAAAGTTAGACAACTAATAAGGGGCAGCTGGGCAGCACAATGGATAGAGTATTGGACCTACAGTCAGGAAGGGTCATCTTCATGAATTCAAATCTGACCTGAGACACTTACTAGCTGTGTAACCCTGGGCAAGTCACTTAACCCTGTTGCTTCAGTTTCTTCAATTGTAAAATGAGCTAAAGAAGGAAGTGGCAAAACCACTCCAGTATCTGTGCCAAGAAAATCCCAAATGGAGTCGCAAAGAGTAGGATATGACTGGAATGACTGAACAACAGACAAGTGTCAGAGGCAATTTGAACTGATTTTTTTACTCCAAATTTGGCACTCTTTCCACTATACCAATGTAGAAAAGGTTGGAATTCCAACTGTAACACTCCCTACTGGGGCTACTACTCCAACTTCCACTTCCACTTCCACTCATGGTTTGGAGTCCCCAGAGGTACACACAGATGGTCAGTGACACTATCCTCAGGGATCTCAGGTTAACCCTGAGGCTACCCTTTCCTACATTGTCACTCCAAGCCCCTACCTATGTGCTCCCTGAGAACAATCACACAGTACCCTCAATGGCTTTTAGAAAATGTATTTGCCTAGAAAGTGTAGCAATAGAAGTATGTCGGGCCAGCCCAAACTGCTGGCAAAACCTGGGTGTTAAATTTTCTGTGTGAGAATTTATGCCTTGGAAATAAGTTGACAAACACTACGAATCAGGTGATTGTCTAGACTTAAGGAAGTGATGAAGAAAATGTTAATAATTCAGATTAAACTTAAATGTGTGTTGTTTGTAAAAAAAAATTTAATCAGAGAGCTGATTATTAAACATTTAATTAGACACTAAACCAGCATACTTTTACATAGTAAAAATAATTGCACCTAACTGGAGTGCACTCTCAAAAAATACACACAACGTTCATGGGAAGAGTGGCTTTGAATGTGGAGTACAATAGTAGTGAGACACAAAGGGCCATGTCCCAGTTCTTGGCTCCAGAGATCCTTTTTCTCCCTCCCTGGAGTCCTTACAAAGTTCCCCTTGGCCCTTTTTCAGGCTCTGAGGGCTAGCACCTTTCCAAAATTCATAGCTGGCATTCCTGTCTGACAAGAAGGGTTCTCTTTTCTGAAGCTCCCTTTCCTTGGGTGACTCTTACAAATCCATGTGTCTGTGCTCGGTGGATCTTTTCAAGATAGATGTTATTTCTGCCATTATCTCCTGTCATTCCAGGAGGTCAACAAACATTTGTTAAGCCTCTATTATATGCCAAGCACGGTGCTAGGCATTAAGGAGACAAATATGAAAAAAAAAAACCTTGACCTCAAGGAGCTTACAATCTAGTAGGAGAAGACAGAATGCAAAAGGAAGTTGAACAGGTGGAAGTGGGTGGGGAGAGGAAGGTATCCAACTCAGGGGCATTCCAATGGCCCCTCCTACTGTCATCATACCTCTCTGATCATTGATGGGACTTCTGAGAGGATGTACCGATCTCTTGACTTGACTGGAGTTGTTAGCTGTGGCTCCCCCTCCCCTAACTAAACCATTTTGGGCCTGTGGGCCTAGCCCCAGTCCTAGCCCTATCATCCAACCTCTCCTCTAGTTAGGTGGGCATTTTCCGCCTTTGTCAGTGTTGTTTCCCTCTGGAAGAAGATGATCTCTCCGTACACACACACACACACACACACACACACACACACACACACCCTCACCCCTCACCCCTCACCCCCTTACCCCTCTTTGCTTTCCCAAATCCTATCCATCCTGAAAAACTCAGCTAGTACTGCCAACACCCGTTCAAAGCCTCATAGCATATATTACATACAGAACCAGACAATTTAGAGATGGAAGAACCCTTAGATGGTATTTTGAATGATTCATTTTACAAATGTGAAAAATGGGGCCCAGAAGGGTGGGTCTAGTTGACTTGAGCTCATGTTCACATAGGTAGTAAGTAACACGGAGCCTGCACGACAGGGTCTATGTGTCTCTCCTTGCTCTTTGAGGGCAAATGCAATGCTGTCTCTCAGAGTGGGGGTTCTCTGGACTCAGAGGCTACATTTTCCCACCACAGTCCTTTGTCTCTGTCATTTCTCCAGGCCTGGGCTCATCCAGGTCCCTCTTTCTTTTTACAAAGATCTTTGGTGTGGGAGGCCTTTTCCCTTCCAGATGAGTTCTCAGCTCTCTAGATTCTCTGACCTCAGTGACCTCCTGTGACTTTGTGGAAATCCCAGCCAGGTCCTTCCTCTGCTGGTGTCCCTTATCCCCCTGGGGGGATATCCCCCCATCTGTGCTGATGCTGCAATGGGGGAGTGATCACATCATCTTGCCCCACCACAGAACAGGAAGGGAAACAGCCAAGAGCAGATGATGTCACTCCCCAGGGTGCATTTTCTCCCTTCTCACCTCTGTCCTAGATCCTACTGCTCCTGCCAGAGGGACTCACTCCAGGAGCTTCCAAGCATCCACAGTACTTTCTGGTAATTCTTTAGGCAAAATCGTGGTCTATTTGTCCAAACTCTTTTTGCTGGGAATTCCAGGCCCCTCAGAGACACTTCTGGGCTTGGTCACCAGTCTAAACGAGGATGTGCATCCAATCCCCAATCACTTTTACCTGGGAATTCTGATGAGATGTTTCCATAGGCTCATGTCATATTAAAAAGACCCTTAGAATATAGAATATCAGAGTTGGAAGGCATCTTAGAACACAGAACTTCAGAGCTGGGAAGGGTCTTAGAATACAGAACATCAGAGCTGGGGGGGGGCCTTAGAACACAGAATTTTAGAGCTGTGAAGGATCTTAGAACACAGAATGTCAGAGCTGGGAGGGTCCTTAGAACGCAGAATGTCAAAATGGGAAGAGACTTTAGAAAACAGAATGTCAGAGCTAGAAGGGACTTCAGAATATAGAATGTCTCAGCTGACCTTAGAATGAAGAATGTCAGAGCTGGGAATGACCACAGAACATAAGACTCCTTTTTCTTTCTTTCTTTCTTCCTTCTTTTCTTTCTGTTGAGGGGGGAAGGCAGGGCAGTTGGGGTTAAGTGACTTGCCCAAGGTCACACAGCTAGTAAGTGTGTCAAGTGTCTGAGGCTAGATTTGAACTCAGGTCCTCCTGACTCCAGGGCCAGTGCTCTACTCACTGTACCACCTAGCTGCCCTTTTTCTTTAAGATTCATTTTTAAACATTTTGAGCTCCAAATTCTCTTCCTCCCTTCTGTCCCTCCCCCACCCATTGAGGAGGCAAGCAATATGATCTCAATTATACATATAAACCTATTTCCATATTAGAACATACACTGTTGAATCTGGGAATCACCTTAGAACAGAGAATGTCAGAGCGGGCAGGGACTGTAACAATGTAGAATGTCAGAACTGAAAGTGACTGCAGAACACAAAATTCCGAGCTGGCAGTGGTCTTAGCACATAGAATGTCAGAGCTGGGAGGATCATTAGAACATAGAATGTTCGAGCCTAAAGGAATGAAAATAGAATGCTAGAACACAAAACCCCCAGCATTTACAGACGAAGAAAATGAGATAGAAAAGTTAAGTGACTTACCTAAGTGTGCACAGCTGAGGGTGGATTTGAACACAGGTCTTTCTTACTTTAGGTCCAGCACTCTGACCACTGAGCCAGGAAGCTTCCTTAGAGCACAGGACTTTAGAACTGAAAGGGAGCTTAGAATAAAAGACACCACAGTGGGCAGGGACCTTAGGACTCCAGATGTGGGAGCTGGAAGAGCCTGAGGGATGCTTTAACCCATCCCCTCCTTGTACAGAGGAGGAAGCCCAAGGTCACATTCATGAGTCAGTAGCAAAGCCAGGTGGCCAGTTCCTCAGGCCAGTGCCTTCCCTACAGCTCCACATTGCTTGCAGCACGATGTCTATAGTATGGAAGCTGGGACAGAGGAAGGTACTCAGGAGGGGACTGGTGACCCTGTAAAGAGCTGGGGGAGTCTGGGGGTGGGGTGGGGAGAGTCCTGCCCAGAGATTCCTTTCTCCAAGGGGAGGCTAGCAGAAGGTGCCCAAGATCTGGTCCCCTTTGCCTCCTGGTAGCAATGAGGCAGCCCAGTGGATAGACTGCTGGACCTTGAATAAGGATAGACCTGGGTTCAAAGTCAGCCTTACCTGGCTGGGTGACCATAGGCAAGTCACCTCCCTCTGGTTTATTTTTCTTATCTGTAAAGTGGGAAAGATAGTACAACCTACCCTCCTGGGTTGTTGCGAGGATCAAAAGGGATGAATATTCATAACGCCTCTGTCTTATTTTCTTCGTCTGCAAAATGGGGTAATAATACTACTCCCTGTTGTTGTGAGTATCAAATGACATAAATACTTGCAAAGTGCTTTGCAAACCTTAAAGCTCTCTAGAAATGCTGCCATCACCATCCTCATCATCCGTATGATCCTCATCCTCCTCATCGTTGCCAATCCCCCGGATGGCTCTAGGATGGTATCCCCACCTGGAAGGAAGGTCATGGAATTCTGTCCTCTACGGATAAAAGAGTGCTCCCTTGCTGATCTAGTCCATCAGGTGCCTCCCCCAGGACCAGGGGAAATGGACTAGAAATTCCTTTTAGACCCTGCCAGTCTAGGGGTTCAGGACCCCAAGGAGTCATAGGGAGCATGATCTGGCCCCACTTAGACACTTTCCCTTGGGTGGAATTTCTCACAATGCCAGGCCCCTGGGAGGGCCTTCTGAAGTCCTGAAGAAGGTACCATGAAATGAAATACTGCCTCCCTCCTGTCTTTGTATCTCCTGTCCCTCCCATAGAGCCTGGCACCCATTTAGTTAACGCTTTGTTCAATTGAACTGAGTTGAAAGCATTGAGTGCTTCCATAGGATGGGGTACGGTGGGGTGGGGAATCCCTGAGTGCTCTTAGGGAAAGTCCTACACAGTCTGGGTTGAGGGTTTGGGGGGAAAAAGCCATAAGACTAACTCCTCCCTCCCCCATCCCTTGGTCTGTATCTATTTAGTCGAGTTCTCAGCCTTTTTGGTGCCATGGACCCCTTTGGCAATATCTGGTGATATCTACAAACCCCTTCTTAGAACGATATTTTTATGTGCATAAAATAAAATACAGAGTATTACAAAAGAAACCAATTGTACTGAAATATAAATTCAGTGGATAACCGAAATTTCAGAAATAAAGATGTAGTTATTTTCCCCCAACCAATTCACCCAAAATTCACAGACCCCCCCTGAAATCTGTCTCTGAACCCCGGGTTCAGAATTCTTTATTTGAAGAGTCAGCCTGGCCAGTTATTTAGTCAATAAATATTTCTTAAATGCCTGCTATGGATCAGATACCATGCAAAGCTCTGGAGAAATCAGAAAAAAAAGGCAAAAGATAGTCCCTGCTTGCAAGCAGCTCTGATGGAGTCTGACGGAGGAGACAATATGCCACCTCTCTAACAAACAAACAAACACCTGTGTATAAACAAGATACATACAGGGTAAATTGGAGGAGAACTCAGAGGGAAGACAGCAGCATTAAGGAAGACCAGAAAAGGCTTCTTGTGGAAGTTGGGGTTTTAACTGGGACTTGAAGTAACTCAGGGAAGCCTGGAGGTGGAGATGAGGAGCAAGAGCATTCCGGGCATGAGGGAGAACCAGGGAAAGTGTTTGAAGCCAAGGGATGGAGTGTGTTGTTTGAGGAACAGCTGGAAGGCCAGTGACACCAGAGTAGGGGCAGAAGATTCGAGGTCAAACTTTGATTCAGCTTCGGATTTCTTTTGGAAGCTTGTCCAAATCATTTCCTTTCCTCCAGCCTCAGTTTCTTCTGTGAAATGGGAATAATGACCCTGACAGTGTCTGCCTCACAGAGTGGCCATGAGGAAGGCCTTCCTAATCTTTATTTCTCTTCTTTGAGTCTTCATTTCCTCATCTGTAAAGTGTAGCCAACAATACAGACCCCAGAATCTCAGTACACAAGGGCCTTAGAGGCCACCAAGTCCATTGTGGACTTGACCAAGAATTCTCTCTACTATAAAATGATTAGTTTTTATTAATTATTAATTAATATTCATTGTTAATCAATTAAGCATTTACTGAGTACCTAGGTATAGGGGATGCAAAGATTACAACCAAAAAATCCCTCTGACTTAGAAAGTCCAAGGTCATCCACTGCATCCCAGGTCATTGCCAATCATCTTGACTTAGGTCTTGCAAGTGGACTTCGATGGCTCTGGAGGAGAGAGTGAAGCTGATGACTTTGTGGGCTTTGCCTCCCTTAAATCCAATTCATTGGCATATCAGGACATCACCCCCAAGATATCTTTGGTTCTCTTTGAGAATGAAGGATGAACAAAAACCTCTCTAGAAGCTTCCATTCATAGATGGGGACGGGTGATCTTAGGGGTCATCTCATTCTACAGATAAAGAAATTGTCATGCAGAGAACTTAGGCGATTTGTCTGAGGTCGCACAAGCAACAAGGGGCAGAACTGAGATTTGAACTCGGGTCTTTGGATTCTAAGGTCAGAGGATAGAGTGTCCTTAGAACAAATATATAATATATATGTATAAACTCTCTGTCTCTCTGTCCCTCTCTCTTTTCCTTTCTCTCTTTCCCCCTTTCTCTTCTCTCTCTCTTCTCCCTCCCTGTCTCTCCCTCCTTTTCTTTTTTCTCTTTCTCCTTCTCTCTCTCCTCTTCCCCACCCTGGCCTGACCTTGCTTCAAGGTGATTAAATAGTCTGGTGAAGTGGAAATAGCACTGGACTTGGAGTCAGAGGACCTGGGTTCAAATCCCAGAGTTGATACTTTCTAGCTGTATGGATTAGAGTGAGGCAGTCAGCCTCCCTTGGCCTGTTCCCTCATCCACAAAGTGGCTTAGAACCATTAGTACCCTTAACCTGAGGTGTGTAGACACCCACAGAATCTCTAGATAGGTTAAGGGTCCATGCTTTTGGATGGGATGAACTTTATTTCCACTAACTTTCAACTGATTGTTATAATTTCCTTCAATTATCAATGTAGGCAACTTTCTTTTGAAAAAGGGTCCATGGGCTTCACCGGACTGCCAAGGGGGAAGGGGTCTAAGACTCCCAAAGGGTGAAGACCCCCTGGACTAGTTTCCTTTGGGTTCAAAGTACTTCGTCACTATGTAGTACCCTTTGGGGACTGCTTAGCCTCCTAATCACCTTCTGACTGTCTCTGACAGGAGTGATTCCTAGGCTAGAGGCTGGGTGCGATGGGCTGAGCTAAGCAATAGCATTTAATCTCTTTCCCCAGAATGTGCCCTGGGCAACTATTCCCTAAACCAATAAATCCGGTCTATAAAAGCCCAGGGAAGCATTGAGCCTCACCAAATAAAAGAGATTGAGAAAGACCAGGCTCTGGGGCTCTCTGGAGGTCATGTTCTTGCTACAGAATAAGGGCAGAAGGCAAAGCCCACCTGTGGTTTCAGCAGAACCTGTGGGGTTACTGGCACTTGGTAAAGCAATCAGGAAACAGAAAACTTGACTTTGTAGATTATTCAGGATTGACTGGCTTTCCCCTCCTACTCACTGAACTTCTGAACTGCCTTCCAGTCAGCATGTGCTCAATGCTCAGTCCCTTCCCTTCGCTGGCCCTTTGTAAAATGAAGGAACTGGGCTGGACGGTCTCTAGGTCTGGTTCAGCTGTGATATTCCATGTTCTAAGGTTTACTCCATCTCTAGCTTATCTATGTCCTAAGGCCCCTCCCACCTCTGACATTTTATGTTCTAAGATCCCTCCCAGCTCTGACTTTCTATGTTCTAAGACCTCTCTCAGCTTTGATATTCTAATGTTTTAAGGACTCTCCCAGCCTTGACATTCTCTGTTCTAACAATCCTTTTAACTCTGACATTTTATATTCTAAGGTCTCTTTCATCTCTAACATTCTGTGCTCTAAGATCTCTCCCAGCTCTGACATCCTGTGTTCTAAGGACCTCCTAGCTCTGACATTCTGTATTCTAAGGGCCCTCCCAGCTCTGACATTCTGTTTCTAAGGGCCTTCCCAGCTCTGACATTCTGTGTTCTAACATCCCTCCCAGCTCTGACTTTCTATGCTCTAAGGCTCTTCCTGGCCCTGACATTCTATGTTCTAAGGGCTTTTCCACAGTTTTGAAATTCTGTGTTCTATGTTTTTTCCTCCTAACCTAAGATCTCATGTTTCTATGTCAATTTAGGCCAGGAGTGGGGAACCTGTGGCCTTGAGGCCATATGGGGCCCTCTAGGTCCTCAAGTGCAGCCCTTTGATTGAATCCAAACTTCACAGAACAAAACCTGTAAAACTTGGACTCAGTCAAAAGGCTGAACCCAAGAACCTAGAGGGCCACATGTGGCCTTGAGGTTCCCCAAAACCAGGGGTGGGGAATAGGCGGAAAGGCTGGTGATTTTATACCATCAGCCCTTTTGGCCCTTTCTGCCTCTCCCACAGGACAACCACTTACTCTATCATTCCTAAGTCCTTCCTCTGGCTGGCTGGCCTGTTCATTATGTAACAAATAAGTCTATTGGGCCTCATTTATGAGAACCCACATCATCTGCTTCCCATTTGTAACCATCCAGCATATCCTCCTTCCTCTCTTCTCTCTTTAGCTGGAAGTCCTTCTATGACCTCCTGCCTGCCTAGTTGGAGGGAGATGGTTGAAGATGACGCTATCTGCCTGAACCCTATAACACTTACACTCCTGGATACTCTTTCCTCTCAAGATATTTGTGACATGGCTCTCTCCTGGTTCTCCCCTTTCCTGCTGACCGTTCTTTCTCAGTCCCCTTTGCTCGCCCTTCCTGCAGATCATGCCTATTAGTCACAAGAGTCCCCCAGAAATTTGTCCAGGGTCCTCGTCTCTTCCTCTTCTCTGTTATTTCTCTGGCAGTCTCATTAGCTCCTCTAGGTTTAGTCATCCATCTGTATATAGATACTTCCTAGATCTCTATATCCAGCCTCAACTTCTCTCCTGAGCTTCAGTCTTGCATCAGCAACTATCTCTTGAACTGGATATCCCAAACATCTCAAACTCAATGTGTCCAAAGCAGAACTTACTTATCTCTTCCTCCAAACCTTCTTCTTTTTCCAGTTTCCTGATTACTATCAAGGGTATTAACAGCAACAGCAACCCCCCCCCCCAAGCTAGTCTATAAGCAACAGATGCTAGAGAGAAGAAGGAGGGATAATGGGCATAGGCCAAGGAGAAAATATGTATAGTCTGTAGCAGCTGAGGCAAGGGCCCATAGCTGAGGAAGCTGGAGATGGGGCAACATGGCCCGTCTCTACCTTGATGACCGTACATGGTCAGAACTGCCCCTTCACACTCACCTCAGGGTTATCTGGAATCCCTATGCTCTCACCCTAAATTTCCAGTCTATTGCCAGATCTTGTCTGTCCTTTCACAACATCTCCAGTATATGGTACCTTCTCTCCACTCTGGTGGAGAGCCATGCCCTGGTCATCCTCATCCCCTCACACCTGGGCTATTATTATAGTAGCGTTGCATTACAGTATTGGTATAGTATTGGTATTACTAATTTAGTGCTGGTATCCCTGCTTTAATTCTCTCCCCACTCCAATCTTCTCAGCTAACAAACCTAACTATCACTTAATAAACTTCAGTGGCTCCCTGTTACCTCTAGGATTAAATACAAAATTCTCTGGCATTTAAAGCACTTCTCATCCTGGCCCCTTCCCACCTTTCCAGTCTCCCTATACCTCACTCCTTTACTCCAGTGACACAGGTCTCCTTTCTGTTCCTAGAACAAGACACTCCATTCCCTGCCTCCAGGCTTTTGTACTGGCTGTCCTCCATGACTGGAATACCCTCCCTCTTCACCTCTGCCTCTTGGCTTCCCTGGATTCCTTCAATCCAAACTGAAAATTCATCTTCTACCAGAAGCCTTTTCCAGTCTCCCTTAAAACTAATGCCTTCCCTCTGAGATTTCCTCTGAATTTAGTTTGTTCGTATGTAGTTGGCATACTGTCTCCACCATTACTGTGAGTTTCTTAAAGTCAGGGACCATGTTTTTGCCTTTCTTTGTATCCTCAGGACTTAGTGCAGTGCATGACAAATGGTAATCACTTAAATGCTTGTTGACTGATTGACTCACCTGTTATGTACAGAGAGGACAACAGGTTTGGAGCTCATTCGCTGTCATGGAGGTTGCCATAGTT
The DNA here is from genome assembly GCF_011100635.1 of Trichosurus vulpecula. Lineage (NCBI taxonomy): Eukaryota > Metazoa > Chordata > Mammalia > Diprotodontia > Phalangeridae > Trichosurus > Trichosurus vulpecula. The sequence continues at coordinate 49,576,005 of NC_050574.1, forward strand.
TGGAAGTCAGGAGACCAGCATTCAAATCCCCCTTTTCTCCCTAACTCTGTGTGACTTTGGGTATGAAGGGGGCTATTTCCTCTTTTATCAAACAGGGCCTTGCCCCCTTCACAAGAATGTTGTGAGGATCGGAGTAAAGAGTGGATGTGGAAGTGGTTGGTGAAAGAGAAAACCTTTTGGGGGCCCTCCAAAGACATTCATTGGGTCTCCCTTTTAGCCTAGAAGCTCCCTGAGGGCAGGATCTGTCTCCCTCCTCAAATTGAGAATTCTTTGAGGGTTGAACTATCTAAGATGGAGCCCCCCATCAGATGAGAAGCTCCCCATTTCCTTCCAATGGATCCTCATGGTAATTGATCTCCAACCCTTCTCCCCTCCCCCCTTCCCTTCTCTAGGGACCCTGACATAGCAAAGGCAGCATGCTGTTATGGAAAGGACATCAGATCTGTTGTTGAATGATCTGGGTTCAAACCCTAGTTCAACCAACCCACTGGTCAGATGGCTTTTTACAAATCACTTTGCTCTGGGATTCAGTGTCCAGAGGTGGTTGGGCTCTATGATCTCCAAAGTTCCTTGCAGTTGTAAGACCTATGATCCTATGATTGATTGTATCAGGTGCCCCACAACCTGCTGTCCATTCTGCACCCCTCTCTGAGTAACTTTGCGAGTGCATTCCACCCCACTACTCCTGCCTTCCTTAGTGGTTGCCGACTTGCTCATGGCAGGGTGTTGGTCAGGTCTAACACCTAGAACTGTCCAGACCTGGGTGGTGCACATGGCACAGCCTGCCTTAATCCATGCACTGATTCACCCTCTGTGATCCTGGGCCTCTGCCCCTGAAAAGTCCTCAGCGCCAGGCTCTGGGTCTGGCTGGGGCGGGTACCCACATCTAAGCTACTTTTCTTCCTTAATGATCATTTCCTGCTCTGACTTCCCCCTTGGCTCACATGTGCCAAGTTTTAAGGGCAGGGATTTGGTTCATTCTTTTCTCTGTATCACCAGTATTTAGTTTTGTGGTTGTGGTTCATCTTTCATTTTTGAAGAGGACTGATGACATCACAAGGGTCATGTCTTGACAGGCGCGTGAATTGGATTAAGTGAGGCAGAGTTGCACAAAGTCGTCAGCTTCACTCTCTCTTCTAGAGTCATAGAAATCCAGTGGCAAAACCTAAGTCAAGATGACTGATGATGGCCTGGGATGCAGGGGATGACCTTGGCATCTTTGTTGTCTGACCAAGCTCTGATTGCTCCTCAGTGCCTGCTTCAGCTGCCTTCGAGGCCATTGGAACAAAGTGTTCTCACCGTCCCATTCCTCGGGGGAAATCTTCACTTGCTTGAGGCAGACACCCCCCTAACTCACTAATGGGTTTGAGGCCTGTCGGTTACCCTCAACCTGGTTTAGCCTGTCTGCTAAGACGGTTTACCAGGGTGTGCCTATTGAGCATGCAACAGCTTCTTAGAGCCACAGGTGAGGGTTGGGTGACAGGTGGACACCAAAGGTGGATGAGCAGCCCTCACACCAGAGGTGCTAGTCCTTCCAAACACCCCATACACCCCTTATACTTTTTACTCTACTTAGTATAGGGACCAGCACACAGTAGGTACTCAAGCAAGTTCCCTCTTCTGACCTTTATTGTTTCTGTTTGTGGCACCATCATTGGCAGGTAGATCTCTCCCAAGTTCAGCTCCCAGATCTTGTTAGTTCTACCTCCCCAACATCTCTTGTTAGAGGCAGATTCCTGCCTCTCTACTCCCTTGCCTTCCACTCCGGGTCAGCCTCCTCTTTGGTTTCTCTGCCTCAACTCCCTCCCCTTCTCCAATCCATTCTCCACATGTTCCTGAAGTGAATGGGCCATGTCACACCCCTGCTTATACCATGTCCCTACTACCCTTAGGATTAAATGCAAATCCTTCTGTTTGACGTAGAAAACCATTCATGATCTGTCTCCATCTTACCTTCCTGGCATTATTATTCAACACTCCCCTGCAATTTAGGCAAACTGGTGAAGCCTTTCTTGGTCTCTCCAGCTGCAGATGCCTTTCTCCTCCCAATTACCTTGATTTTATTTTCATATGTACTTATATATGGACATGTTGTCACCCCAAATAGAATGCGATCTCCCTGCAGGAAAGGATTGTTTCATTTTTGATTTTGAATTCCTGTCAACTAGCCCAGTGCCTGGCACTTATTTTGTTGTTATTGTTGATTTTCAATCATGTACAACTCTTTGTGACCCCATTTAGGGTTTTCTTGGTGGAGATACTGGAGTGGTTTTCCATTTTCTTCTCCAGCTCATTTTACAGATGAGGAAACTGAGGCAAACAGGGTTACACAGCTAATAAGTGGCTGAGGACAGATTTGAATTCATGAAAATGAGTCTTCCTGGTTCCAAGCCCAGTGCTCCATCCATGGTGCCACCTACCTGCCCATAGTAGGGGCTTAATAGGTGCTTATTGATTGATTCATTTCTGTAGGTCCCCTACAACCTCTTCCTCCCTGGCCAGAATATTAATAATATTAAGAATTAATTAATTAATCAATAATTGATAATAATAGCTGACATTTATTTAGTTGGTCAGGAGAGAAAAGATTCTCGAACTCCCATGTTCACCCTGCATGCACCCCAGTTCAGGTCCTCATCAGTCCTCATCTGGACTGTTGCAGTGGCTTTCTGTTTGATTTCTGGTCTCAAATCGCTCTCTACTCCAATCCATCCTTCACACA
>NC_050574.1:50183726-50365227 GCF_011100635.1 Trichosurus vulpecula
CTCAATTGAAAAAGAAAAACCAAAGCTCGGTAACAAATTTGCACAATCAAGCAAACCATTCCCATGTTGGCCATGTCCAAAAAATGTATGTCTCCTGCATCCTGAGTCCACTTAGGAGGTGGGTAGCTGTGTCTTCTTCGGTCCTCTGGAACCGTGGCTGGTCATTCTATCGATCTGAATTCTTCACTCTTTCCCAGCTGTTTGTCTTCTCAGCATTTGTTGTCTCTGTATAAAATTCGCTCCTCTTTGTTTCCTGTTCCTCTGCATCAGTTCACACCCACGTCTTGTTGACTCTGCCTGAAAAGCCTCTCTTGAATCTGTCCCCTTCTATCCATTGCCACTCTTATGATGGCCCCTAATTGGTCTACCTGTCTCCATTAACTCCCCTCTCCAGTCCATACCAGATGAATGCTTCTAAGGCATACATTTGACCATGTCACCCTCCTCCAAAGCTTTGAGCTGTGCCCTGGAGGATTAAACAGAACCCTCCTAGCAGTTCACATTGAAGGAAGATCCTCTACAAACTGGCTTCAAGCTGAGCTTCCAGGCTTGCTTTCTCTGGCTCCCCATTTATGCATCCTGCCTTCTGGCCAGAGTTCCCTGAGCTCAGCATGCTATCTGCTGGGCCAGTGCATTTGTACAAACCTCTTCCCTCTCAGAATTCTTAGCTCCCCTTGGGGTCACCTCCTCCCCAATGCCTTCGCCAGGCTCTCTGCTTTTGCTACTGTCTCTCTCCTCAGCTCACTTTGTATTTATACTTACCTGTATGCACGTTGTACCCTTCCCACTTCCGGTGCCTCAGAGAATAGGGGCTCTTTGGGGGCAGAAGCTCCTTTAATTTTGTCTTTACTCCCCAGTGAGGAGCATAGACAGAGCGTGGCACATAGTAGGTGCTTAATATGTATTGATTAGACATGTGCAGTCCCTTCTCCTGGGGTTCTTGCAATGACTATGTTCTGTTGACTATCAAATGCTTCAAGAATGTGAGTTGTTATTATCCTTGTGGCCGAGCTAGAGGACACCACTCTATCCACCACCCTACGTCGCCTCTTGTGCACCTAGGTGGGTCAGTGGGCCTCTGGACTTGGAGTCAGGAAGACCTGAGTTTGAATGCTGCTTCATACACTAGCCTTGCAGCCTGAGACAAGTCTCTTCATTATCCCCAGCCTCAGTGTCCCCATCTGTAAAATGGCAGTAGTCATAGTACCTACTTCACAAAGTTATCTAAGGATCAAATGAAATTGTTTCTGGAAGGGGCTTTGCAAGCCTTGTGTTAGGTGTCTGTTAATTATTGTCTGTAGGGTTGTGAGCGGCTCTCATTAACATTATCATCATCATTATTATCTTCATAATTGCTCTGTGAGGACAAGAAATGATTGAATGAGTCTCAGTAAATACTCAGCTTCACCAGCCCTGATGATCTTTTTGAGGGGGGCAGGGGGAGGGAGCTACAAGATATAATCCTCTTTGTAGAGTTGTGGTATAGAGGATGGAAGAACTGGCCCCAGAGCTGGGGAAACTGCATCTTGGCTGTGTGACCCTGGGAGCTCCCTCCACTGGCTGCTTCTGGAGGGATTCCATGGGAGAGGCTTTCTCGGCATAGGAAAAGAAGGCCATGTGAGGGGTGGGGCAGGGGTCCTCTATATATGGAGCAGATGTTCAAGGAGATGGGTTACTGATAAGGAGCGTCTCTAATGAGCAGCACGTAGGTGGGTAGGAAGAGCCGTGGGCCAGGGAGCTTCTTTGAGGGAGGCATGTGATAAAGGGAAGGGGAAAGAGAGGGAGGAAAGAGGAGGGAGGGAGAGAGGGAGGAGGAGATCCTCAGGAGCAGCTTCTTTGAAGAGTGAAGCACAAAAAGGAGCCCAAGCACGTTCCACTCCATCGATCCAGTTGCTCTATTAATTAGAAAGGGGGCCAGGGAGAGAGAGAATTCCCCAAAGGGGCCCATCTGGTCACATGCCCATCCCAGGCTGCATCGCAGAGAATGCACATGATGTGAGTGCTCCCTCTAAACGTCCAGAAGGATTCTGCCCAGGGCAGGCAGAGAAAGGGGACCCCCCGACCTACTGCCTCCCCCTGGAACTAGTCCTCCCCCCACAGCTGGCAGGAGCAAGGAAGCAAATCTGGGGCATCCCCTTCAGCCTGAGGATGGTGTGGTCTGGAGTGAGCACCCCACCACAGACCCCAAGGACCCTCCCTAGAAAGAGAGGATAGCTCCTATCCGTGACATCTCAGTGGGGCCCAGAGCAGCCTGGTTGAAACAGCCAGGGTCATACAGATGTTCTGGCCATTTAGGAGAAGTAGAAAAAGCCTTGGAAAAAGGCTTCAGAATCCTGGGTCTGTCATGAATTATGTTACTATAGGTAAAATGTTTTCCTTCTCTGAGCCTTGGTTCCCCCTCCTTAGCTCAAAAGGGGTTGCTATTAGGATCAAAGAAGAGAATGTTCCCATGTAGAGAATAACATTCCAAGGTTCAATGATTCTATTGGGGGAGGGGGCATTGTTTGTTTTTTTAAACTAGGCACTGGTAGAAGGCACTCTCGGTGACAAAACTCCTTCCACCAATGCAGCCTGGCACCTGCTCTTCAACTTCTCATCTCAGAATTGCCTGGCAGAGGTTATGGTTAGTCAAGTCTCTAAGACATTAAACTCTGGAGGAGTGGCAGATCTACATTGGTGGGGGTTCTTTTCACACCAGGAGTACCTTACTCTAATAGTAAAATCAAGGGCTCTCCCCAAATTATATAACTATATGTAAACATGATGATATACATATGTATGTGATCTCTTACATGTATGCAGTATGTCATACTTTCACAACTATTACTTCATGGAATTTTTTCAATTACAAGATGTTGGATTTAGACCTAGGTGTTTGGTCATTTTTAGTCACGTCCAACTCTTTGTGACCTCATTTGGGGTCTCATACTAGAGTGGCTTGTCATTTCCTTCTCCAGCTTGTTTTACAGATGAGGAAACTGAGGCACACAGGGTGAAGTGACTTGCCCAGGGTCACACTGTTAGTAAGGGTCTGAGGCTGGACTTAACTCAGGTCTTCCTGACTCCAGGCCTGGGGCTCTATGCGCCGCACCACCCAGCTGCCCTAGAAGAGAGCCTGAAGACCATCTGGTCCAATACTGTCATTATATAGAAGAAGAAACTGAGGCACAGTAAAGCTAAGTGACTCGCCCAGAGGTTACACAAGTACTATGTGTCAGAGGTGGGATTTGAACCCAGATCCTCAGAACCAGTGCTCTTTCCACTATGTCATAATGGCTCTCTCAGGGAAGCAAGGACTGGATTTGAATCCTGGCTCTGCTCCTTATGACCTGTTTCAAGCCTGTATCTGGGCCTCAGTTTCATCATCTGTAAAATGAGGGGATTGGACTGGATTACCTCCAAGATCGCCTCCACCTTTACTCTATGATTTGTGATTCCCATCTTACATATCACTTTACAGATGAGGAAGGTTGGACTAAGAGAGAAGTGATGACCCTGGATCACACAGCTGGGTACACATGCCATGTTAGTGGCGGGGAGCTACTGGGGCAATGAGTTCGTGACTCCCAGGGCAGTGTTAATAACCAAATGGCTCCCACAGACCACCTCCAATCTTAGAAGCAGCCCCCAGAAATCCTTCTTTTTCTCATTTTTCCCCTCACCTTAGGGAAAGCCACATTAGTAGACGTCTGGTCAAAGAGCATAGACACACTTTGGGCTGTTCACTGTCCCGCCATTGCTCAGCAGGTTGTTCATCCTAGTTCATCTGGGCTTCCATCCGTACAAAGTCAACAAGTGAATTATTTTGCTTTTTTTACCCTCTTAATCCTGGCCCTTGCCTGAGTTATCTGCCTTCTCTTTCCCAGACAAGGTGTACCTTGGTCCCCCTCGCCTCTTCCAGGAGCTGCAGGATTTGCAGAAGGACTTGGCTGTGGTTGAGCAGATCACCCTGCTTATCAGCACCCTCCATGGCACTTATCAGGTACTGAGAGCCCCTTGGGCAAAGTTCCAGGGGCCCATCCATCAGACAGGTCAGCAAAAGTGTCCGCCATTGTTGCTCAGTAATGGGTTGGGATTCAATGGGAACTGATACTGATTGTGGTTTAGGGGCTACATGTCCATTCTCTTGGACATATTTTGGGGCTATCTAGAGTAATGGCGGTGGCAGCCAACCTCAAACACACCTGGCAATCTGATGTGAAGCTTCCAGGGTAGGGCAAGGCATTAATTGTGCTGAACCAGGCCAGACATCACAAACTCCCCAGAAAAGTGGTCATTCTTTTATGTGGTCCATTCTTGGAACGTTGCTCTGGCTGGACAGTCCTCGTCGCCATCATCATCATCATCGTCGTCCGCCATTTCTATAGCTCTTTCCATGTATGATCTCATTCATTCTCATAACTACCTGGTCTGCTGCTCTCTTATTATCCTCATTTGTTTTTTTTTTTAAGGAGGAAGGAATAAGCATTTATTAAGAACCTTAATAATAATAATAATAATGATAATAACATTTACTTAGTGCATACTATGTGCTAGGCATTTTACAAAAAATACCTGATTTGATCCTCACAATGACCCTGTGAGGTAGGTGTTGCTATTATCCTCTTTTATAAGTTGAGGAAACCAAGGCAAACATAGGTTAAGTGATTGCCCAATACATACAGCTAGGAAATAACTGAGGTTGGATTTGAACTCAGATGTTCCTGACTCCAGGCCCAGTACTTTATCTACCATGCCATCAAGCAGCATCTAATATAACAGAAATAATATAAATGGAAAGAAAGAACAATCAAAAAATCTAAACTGAATGCTGTGTGATTATAATTATTGTCCTCATTTGTAAAATGAGGAAACTGAACTGAAGTGACAAGCCACAGCTAGTGTTTGAGTGAGTAGAGTCAGCTCAGGTCTCCCTCAGTCCTGATAAGTCTTGCATTCCATCTGCTGTCCCACCTAGCTGCCAGGAAGTCAGTCACTCAGTCAGCAAGCATTTCATGAGCTATACTGAGTGCCAAGATAGTGCTAAGTGCTGATAATACAAAGAAAAGCAAAAACATGGTCTGTTCCCTCAAGGAGCTCACATTTTAATGGGGGAGACAGCATGCAAAGTCGGTACATACGCACATTGTAAATGGTAGGTAGTCTCAGAGTGAAGAAAGCTAGAGTGAGAGACCTTACCTCTCAGCAGGCAGTGTTTCATCAATAGTACCCTTAGAATTGGGCCCGTCACAAAATCCCTTGCCAGCCTGGAGGAAGTTTAACTTGGGCTCAGGAGACTGGGCTTACCCTTTTATTCCATTCCAGCCAGAATTCCTTAACTTCACCTCCTCCTCTATAACATTAGGGCTACTTGATCTGTACAGTAAAGTCACAGGTCAGAGGTTATATCCCAGTGCCATGTTGTCCTGCTGAAAGTGGAAACTCCTGTGATTCCCTTCCTTCCCACTTTCCTCCACAGTGGGAGGAGTCTAGGATGGGATGGGACCATGGTGGGTTTTAGGAAAGCAGACAGATTTGGCAGTGACCTAATCAACCCCCACTGGGTAACCACTGTGTACTCTTTCCCCACTCTTTGTTTTCTTTCCCTCATACACAGAATTTGAACATGACAGTAGCTCAGGATTGGTGCCTTGCCCTACAAAGGCTGATGCGGGTGAAGGAAGAGGAAATCCACTCTGCTAATAAGTGTCGTCTCCGTCTCCTGCTCCCTGGAAAGCCAGACAAGTGAGTAAAGGGTTTGAGAGAGAAAGTGGTTTTCAATTTATTTCCATTTAGCCAAGTTTTATTATTAATTCATTTGTCCAACAAGCATTTTTTTAAGCACCTACTTTCTACAAAGCACTGTGCTAGGTGCTGGAGATGCTGAGGCAAAAATAAAAGTGTCTGCCTCAAGAGGCTTACTACATTCCACTGGAGGAAGCAGCATGTATTCAGATATACCTGTAGGGTATCTACAAAGTAGTTATACAAGTATATTCCAATACACACAAAGTAAAGACACAGCAATTAATCATTTATCAATAGATCAGGTTTGGTTTTTGCATCTGGCTGGAATCTGCCTTGGGGCAACATTGACAGTGGTTTCCAGGGATACAGGTGATATGGACTGGGAAGAGGGAGGAAGGCACTTGGGAGCCATCTGGCTCTCTGCATCATCCTTAAGCTTTCCTCACAACACCCTATGATGCCCCATTTTTCTGAAACTTGATTTAATAAACATCAATAAACACAAATACGTCATTACATTAAGAGAATTGTGTATATCGAGAACTGTTATTTACCATTTGTATTTTTGTATTTCACATTTAATGTGGAAATTCCAACATTGCTCATGCTTGTCTGTGTCTTCTCTCTTTTGTTCATTTTTAATGAGTTGTGGCTACTCTTTTTCCTTCATTGAAGTATTGATATCACCATTCCCCCAAATTGTCCTTCCTCCCAACACAAATGATGTCTTTCCTTTGTGATGTCTAAGTTTAGTCGTGGAAAACAAATTCACCCATTGGCCATGTCTGAAAAGTCTCATTGAGGCCCATCACTTTGCTGCTACTGATGGGGGGAGGAGTTAAATAAGGTGTGGAACATGAATGAAATATAAATACTACTACTGCACAGTAAGAGATTGTGAAAATGAGGAATACAGGAAAGTATAGGAGGACTTACATGAATTGATCCGAGCTTTGGAAACATGCTTCACTGTTCAGTGTCAGTCTTTTAGTTATGCTGGGTCACTGTGCTGGTCAGAGTTGTTTTCACAGGTGGCTTCCTTTACAATGCAGTAATCATTGTATCAGTTGTTCTCCTGGTTCTGCTTACTTCACTTTGCATCAGTTCATACAATTCCTCCCGGTATGTCCGAATCCCTCCCATTTTTCCTTTCTTATGATGCAATAATATTCCATTACATTCATATGCCACAATTTGTTTAGCCATTCCTTAATGGACGGGCATCCCTGTGACTTTCAGTCTTTGCCCCACAAAAACATGCTGCTATAAGTAGTTGTGTACCTATGGATGCTTTCTTTTTTTCTTTCACCTTTCTGGGATACTGGATTAGCTCCATTTTTCCACATGAGGAAACTAAGCCTCAGAGAGAATAACTAACTGGTTTGTCCAGGGTCGCAGAACTAGTGAGATTTGAACTCATTTTCTCTGGTTCAATGGTCTTTCCACCACACTATGTCAACTTTCTTTTTCTTTAAATTCTTTATTTGTATCTTTCATTTAAAAAATAACTTTATTGGTATCTTTGGTTTTTAGTTCATTACATTTCCCAATCTATCCCCTCTCTCCAAGAGAGTTGCCTTTTATACCAATGAGAACCTAAGTCAGCAAGGTTAGCCACGTCTGACCTCATATGCAGAATTCTATAACCATAGTCCCCCACCTCTGCAAAGAAGGAAAGAAGATGCCTTCTTATAGCTCTTCTTTGTGACCAAGCTAATTAATTTTGATTTCACAGGCTTCAGTTTTGGTTGTTTTGTTGTGGTTCTTTCTATTTACATTGTTATGGTCATTATGTTGTTTTCTGATTTTGTATCACTTGTATCAATTCACGTAAGTCTTCCTATGCTTTTCCGTACTCCCCATTTTCATAATCTCTTACTGTTCCATAGTATTTATATTACATTCATGTTCTACAAGTTGTTTAGCCATTTCTCCAGTCAATGGGCATCTGTCTTGTTTCCAGTTCTTTTCTACTACAAAAAGTGCTTCTATAAATATTCTGGTGTATGTAGGGCCTTTCTTTTGATCAATGATTTCTTTGGGGGCGTATTGACTAGCAGTGGAATTTTTCTGGCTCAGAAGGTATAGATATTTTACTCACTTTCTTAGCTTAATTCCAAATTGCCTTCAAGCGTGATTGGAACAATTCCCAGATACACCAGTGCCCTGCCTGTCTTTCCACAAGCCCCCCAGCACTGACCATTCTTATCTTTTGTCATCTTTGCCAGCTTTCTGGCTGTGAGGTGAAATCTCAGGACTGTTTTCATTTGAATTTCTCCCATTACAGTGATTCAGAGCCATTTTTCATATGGTTGCTAATAGTTTATAATTCTTTTGCTTGTTTGTTCATATCCTTTGACCACCTGTCCATTGGATGCTATGTTGGCTTTCAGTGAAGTGGGTACACATGTTCTGTTGATATCTTTTAAAAGTCAGCCCTGCAGAAAGATGTACCTAGCCACAGGTTGGGTCCTGGGCTAATGTGGGCCCCGTATTAAGAGGTATTAAGTGATGGATTAGAAGCATGCGGTTGAAGGCTAATATTAAGAGGTAGTAAGTGATAGATTAGAAGCATGGGGGTGGGGGTGGGGCTGAAGGCTAAGCATAGCCCATGCCCATGATGTGGTGGAGAGAGTCTATAGGATTGGAAATCAGGGGACCAGGTTCTAGTTCTTTCATTACCTGAGGAGCGATGTGAAGCAACTTACCCAGAATGGCACCATGTAGATGAAGTGCTAAACTTGGGAAGACCTGAGTTCAAATTCTGCCTCTGACATCATTAATTATTGCTTAAAGTCAATTTCCTCATCTGTAAAATGGAGGCAATAAAACCTCTAGTGTTTCCTCTTGGGGGGAGGTTCAGATGGGGTAATGGAGGTAAATGCACTTTGCCAACACTAAAGAGCTCTATACGTATGCATTATTATTCCAGGAGGATATAAATTCCGTGATGATCGGGACAGTTTCCTGTTTGTCTGTATTCTCAGTACCTGGCACAAAATGCCTTACATATTTTTCTTTTTTGTGGGGAGGGGGATCTAGATCCCTGATTTCATGAATGTGAAGAACTCCCAGTGTGGAATTTCCCTCCACAGAGGAAGAACAATAACTCATCTCTAATTTACTGTCTTAGGAGGGAGAGATATGAATAATGTCACATCGTTTCTTTGGTCCCTATGGGGCAATGAGAGGTTTAGTGACATACTCATGGCCACAGAACTGGTGTGTTTCAGAGACAAGACTTGACATTTGATTTTTCTGACTCCAAGGCTGGTCCCCTTTTTACTGTACCATTCTTCGTATCATCTTGTATAAATAGTTGGCATATTTTAAATGCCTGTTGAAATGAGTTAAAGTGGCAAAGAATTGGAAACTGAGGGGGATGCCCATCATTTGGGGAATAGCTGAACAAGTTGTGATATATGATTGTGATGAAATATTACTGTGCTGTAAGAAATGATGAGCAGGATGCTTTCAGAAAAACCTGGAAAGACTTACATGAACTGATGCAAAGTGAGGTGAGCAGAACCAGGAGAACATTGTATGCAGTATCAGCAACATTGTACAATGACCACCTTTGATAGACTTAGCTCTTCTCAGCACTACAGTGATTCAAGACAATTCCAAAAGACTCATGATGGAAAGTGCTATCCACTTCCAGAGAAAGAACTATGGAGGCATATTGAAGCATACTATTTTCACTTTCTAAAAATTTTTTTTATTTTTCATGGTTTTTCCCTTTTGTTCTTATTCTTCTTTCACAACATGACTAATGTGGAAATATGTTTAACATGATTGTACATATATAATCCATATCATATTACTTGCTCTCTTGGGGAGGGAGAAAAATTTAGAACTCAAAATCTTATAAAAATGAATGTTGAAAACTATTTTTACTTGTAATTGGAAAAAAGGTAGAATTCTATTAAGTGGGAAAAAAAATGGGCTGAAGTTTTCTAGGTCTTAGTCTGCCCAACTCTTCAATGGGTTGATTTGATAGATGGGGAACCTGAGGCCAGTCCCTACCTTCCTGCACATTTTGAAAAGCTGCCTTATACCCAGGGGATTCAGTCTGCCACAAGAATGACACTTGCCATACTTACTTCCCCATGCCACCATCTTCAGAGAAAGAGAGAAAATATAAAGGGCCAAGGTGATCTCCTAAAAGGGAAGTGATCTCACTCAGTGCCTGGAAGGAAGAAAGGTACCTACTCACATCTTCCATGTTCTATCTCTCCCTGCCAGGTCTGGCCGGCCCATCAGCTTCATGGTGGTTTTTATCACACCCAACCCCTTGAGCAAGATCTCCTGGGTGAATCGTCTACACTTGGCCAAAATTGGGCTCCGTGAGTAATCCTAGCGGGAACAAGACTCTAGGGAGTGGGATGGGCTGGGAGAAGATGGTGTAGCGCACTGAGAAAGTTGAGCCAATCAAATGACAAGGATTGAGGCACCTACTAGGTGCCTCACAAAAGTGTAATGGTCCTTGCCTTAAGAAGCTTGTATTCTGTTCTGTGCATTCATAGGTATATGCAAGATAGACACAAGGTGTGAGAGGGACACTAACAGCAAAGGGGATCAGGAAAAGTTTCACGTAGAAGATGATGTTTGAACTGAGTTTTGAAGCAAACCAAGGGATTCTAAGAGGTGGAGTTGAGAAGGGAGTCCATTTCGGACATGGTAGATAGCCACTGCAAAGGCTCGGAGATGGGAGATGGGCTATTGTGTACAAGGAATTTCAAGAAAGTCACTTAGGCTGGACGCTCACAGGAGACCAGTGGCCAGTGAAGGGAATTTTGGTCTGTGTAGTTACTGGGTTGGAGAGGTGATCCATTAGTGGGCAAGCCCTTTCCAGAGGTAATGGTTATATTGATTGCATGACTGTGCTCAGAGGTAAGGGTAGAGAGTGAGGGCGGGACAAGGTGGCCGAAAGGTGACAAGATGGTAAAGATGGCAAAGATGGCTGCATGGGACATGCAAGGAAATTGTGGGTATTTATAAATAGCCGAGCTGGGAGCCAAAGCCAAGTCTTGTGACTCCAGATCCAGCGTTCTTTCCATTGGACCAGAATAGTCTCAGAGACATACACTGAAAAGGGGCCTTAGAACATGGAATGTGAGCACTGGAAGAGGCAGTCTTAGAACAGAGAATGGTGGAGCTGGGAGAAGGCCCTTAAAACATAGAATGTCAGAGCTGAGAAGAACCTTAAAACACAGACTGTCAGACTTTAAATGTCCATCCTTTTCATTTTACAGAGTAGAAAATACTGTTTGGTCTACCTCATTTTGTTTGTTTTTAAAATTTTTATTGATTTTAATTGATTTAATCTAATTTTCATTTCCTAAAATATCCCTCTTTCCAGCCCTACCCTACCCTCTCTGTTTTTTTAAAAGAGTAAGAAAGAGAAAAGAGAAGTTCAAAAAAATTCACTGTCACATCCATTGTCCTTTAGCCATAGTCCCCCACTTCTGCAGAGAGGGAGAAAGTTCCATTTTTCCATCTCGTCTGTGGGGCTGGTCTTGGTCCTTATAATTGCCCAGGATCCCTTTGCTTTTGTTATGGTTCTTTCTATTTAAACTTTTGTCACTGTAAATTGTTTTCCTGGTCTTGTTCATTTACTCTGCATTGGTTCATGTGTCTTCTCTGATTTCTTCATATTTATTGTTTCATACAGTGCAGTAATATCCCATTATGTTCATGTGCCACATTTTGTTTAGCCATTGATTTCCCCATCGACGGACACTTCCTTTGTTTCCAGCTCTGTGTTCTCGCCAGAAGTATGGCTATTAATATTTTGGTCTACGTGGGGCCTTGCTCACCATCTTTAGTCTCCTTGGGGTTCATGTGCCTGGCCCACTCCTGTCAATCCTGCCCCCGAGTGATTCTCCTGTTGGGTCCAGACCCTCGAGGATGCAGAGGGGCTGCTTGAGGAAGGGGCAGAGCTAGACTTTGAGGTTTCCCCTCCCAGTGTGGGTGGGGGGGGGATCCCAGGACGTTGGAAAGCACAGCAGCTTATCTTCCACAAGGCCAGGGTCCCAAATCACTGGACGATGTCTGCAGCTTACCCAGGCAGGGCAGATCCCCCCGGGCCCAGAGACATGTCACTGATTGCCTTCTTTGGGAGGAATCTCTCCCCCTCCCCCTAGTTGGTTCAGTTCTAGTTGCCCCAGGCCAGTACCCAGGCTCAGTTTGCATGCTAGCTTTAAAGACTCCTTTAGGTTTTCCCCTGATAGGCGGGATGAAAGGGGGCTTAGAGCATGATAGAGAGCCTGGTGACTGATGCGGGCCAACCCAGCCCCATCTCCTTTCCGTTTCCTCTGAAGATGCTCCACCGCCTTATCTTTATGCTGTTCGGCTGCAGCAAAGTTTTAATGGAAGGAAATTCATTTGAAATCTTATTTGAATGCATGAGTCCCCCTGGGGCTGGAATAATTTGTTTCTTTTATTTTGTTAGTTTGTTTCTATCTGCAGTGCCTGGTTATAGAGGAGGAGAGAGAGGGGGTGGGTTGGGGTGGAATAATATAAACCTGTTAGAAATAAAACATCTTAAAGACATTTCTGAGTATAGGATTTTATTTCTTTTTATTTCTTTTTTTCTTTTTTTTTTGTTCTGTTCTTCATGCATGTATGCCCCCTATACCGAGCACGTGATGTGGTTAGAGTCTAATACGCTTCTGAGTGAGAATGAGACAAAGAAAGAACCAAGTTTAAGGAGATAAGGAAGCAGCTTGGTGTAATGGAAACCCAGGAAGACCTCGGTTTGAGTCCTGCCTCCGACACTTACTAGCTGTGTGATCCTGGGCAGATCACTTAACCTCTCTGGGTCTCAGTTTCCTCATCTTTAAAATGGTGTGTGTGTGTGTGTGTGTGTGTGTGTGTGTGTGTGTGTGTGTGGACTCAATGATCCCTGAATCTATGATGCCTCTGAAAGAAGAAGTGATTCTTGGCACAGCATCTTTGTGGCACCTAAGCTGTGCTGATCTGGAAGGGACCTAAGAGACCACATGGTCCATCCTCTTCATTTTACACATGAGGAAACTGAGGCCCAGAAAGAGGTCATGCATGACTAAGGTCGTGCATGTGATTTGAAGCCAGGGTTGTTCCCAAGTCCAGCATTCCATCTGCCACACCAGGCTGGGTTGGGGAATAAAGAAAGTTATGAAGATTTAGGGAAGTTCCCAAGATGAAGGGCAAGGTCTTATGATCCTTGGGAATGCCACCTCTCTTTGCCCTGACCCTCAATAGCATTGGCTCACAATTGGTCTGAATGGTCCCCTCTTTGCCAGGCACTGTGCTAAGTGCTGGGGATACAAAAGCAGTCTTGTGATCTGACCCTACCACCCCATTTTAAGGATAAGACAACCGAGTTCCACTGAGGGGAGGTGGTTTGTCCAAGGTCTTCTGAAGTCAAGACTCAGGTCTTTCTATGACATCACCAACCCTCAATTGTCCCTCACTGCCTGCTGTATGAAATCTAGACCCTTTAGCCAGGTGTCCAAGGGCCTTCATGCTTTGACACCAACCCACCTTTCCAGCCTCAGCTTTTGTCACCCCCCCGTGCCCCACTGAAATGGAGAAGCATCGTGGGGATCTCCCAATGGCTTGTTTGATCTTAGATGAATTATGTCATTTCACTGGGTCTTAGTACACTGCTCTATAAACTGAGAGGGTTGAAGTCGATGGTTTCTAAAGTCCCTTGTCAGTGTACCATCCATTCTCTGTTCTAAAGTTCTTCCTAACTCTAACATTCTGTGTTCTAAGACCCCTCCCACCCCTAACATTCCATGTTCTAAATCCCCTTCCAGCTCTGACATTCTATGTTCTAAGCTCCCTCCCATCTCTAACATTCTGTGTTCCAAGTTCCCTTCCAGCTCTGATATTCTATGTTCTAAGACCCCTCCCATCTCTAACATTCTATGTTCTAAGTTCCCTTTTAGCTCTAACATTCTATGTTCTAAGGTCCTTTCCAGCCTAACCTTTTCTGCTGTAAGTTCCTTTCCAGCTCTGATATTTTATGTTCCAAGATCCCTTCAAATCCTGAAATCTTCTATCTTAGAACCCTTCAAGTTCTGTTCTCATCATTGTTAACATCCATCCCATTTCTGAAAGCCCCTCCCCATTCTGACATTCAGTGTTCTCAAGTCCTTTCCTTACAAACCTGTGTTCTAATACCTTCCTCTGTTCTGATTCCATTTCCACCTCTGCCATTTGATGTTCCAGGGCCTTCTTCTGCTTGCTTTTCCCTGATATTACCCAATGTTCCAACTTCCATACCCTGAGATCTCAGGTGTGGTAGGGATGAATGTGGTGTGTGTAGGACATTGAAGAGATTGGCCTAGTTGAAGTATCAGGAACATGCTAGAGAGGTGTAGGCGAGTAGTAAGAGGACATTCGTAGAGGGATTGCCATCTCTTCTTCATCAATGCTCACCTTTGAGCAGGAAGGGGCAATGTGTCATGATGGTAACGGCAGAAGGGTTGGGGTGGGGGTGGCGCTCTGAGGAGGCCAGAAGTCCAAGAGCCAAGCCAACAGAGGCCCGTCTCTGTTACTAGCCCCAAGCTTCAGATTGAGCCATTTTGTATGGGCATCAGTGCCAAATGGGCCCTGCTAAATATGGTTTGACACTAAATAAGTTCCCACTTAATGTCAATTGGAAATAAGTGCTTTGCCGTTCTAACTTGTTCATAATGTCAATTACCCAAGTGGGTTATCAAGGTTCTCTTGCAACAGCTTTTTAATTTGGTCTCAGCCTGTATGCTGTAGCGCTGGGAACAATGGCCCAGCAGATGGAGAGCCGCCGCTTGGTTTCTTTCTATCATGCAGGATCTGAGGCAGGCAGGGGGAGCCATCTGGAGTGAAAAGGTCATATCATTAAAAATAATAATAATAACAATAAATTGCAAGAGCTTGATAGGGAGTGGGTGAATGGAACTAGGAAGAGAAAGAGGAAAGAAACTCAGGGGAAAAGAGGTTTGGCAGTATCTGGGAGTAAAGGCTTATGTCTGCAGAGGCGCTTATGCTGCGTTCAGATAAAGGACCCTGGAATGTCCTTTGCCCAGCTTTCCTCCCCCCTCCCACCCTCCAGCCCCCTGCCTGGACTCAGGAACCCTGTTGGCTTCCCACCAATCCCTCCATCCTTAAAAGCCCGATATAGATACCACATCTTCAGGAAGGCTTCTGGATCTCCCTGGTCGGTAGTAACCTTCCCCTAGTACTTTATTAATACATGCTAATCGTGTATTAAATATCTATGTAAGTGTTTAATTCCCCCTACTAGACTGTGAGGTCCCTGAGGGCAGGGACTATGCCATACCAAACTTTATTTTCTTAAAATATTTATAAAAATCCTTTTTATAGATAATCTTTTATTTTTTAATATCATCTTTATTTCTCAACAAAGGTGCCTAGGTGGGGCAGTGGAGAGAGCACAGGATCCAGAGTCACAAATACCTGTGTTTATATTCAGCCACACATCCTTAAGAGCTGTGTGACCCTGTGCCTGCCTCAGTTTCCTCATCTGTAAAACAGGGATAGTAATAGCACCTACCTCCCGGGGATGTTGTGAAGATCAAATGAGGTGATATTTGTAAAAAGCACTTTGCAGGACAGCTGCATAAATGTTAGCTGTCATCATCATCATCGCTGTTATTATGCCTGTTACAGCCTTCCCTCACGTCTTGCTCTAGGAGCCATTCCCTGTAATAAGATTTTACAAATACAAACAAGGCGGTTTAGCAATGCCAAGCAACAGTTAACCGTGCCTGAATGTAGGCAGCAATACGCACGCATGGTCTGCTGCCTCTGCACGGAGGGAACAGAGATGCACTATCTCATATCTTCTCCAGAGCCAAGCCTGGTCATGGCTTGGGTGTTCAGGATTTTTTGTGTCTTTACACTTCTGTCAATCCACAAGCATGTATTAGGCACCTCCATGTGGCAGGCGCTGTGCTAGGGATACAAAGACAGAGAGTGAAGCAAGTCTTGTTCTCAAGGAATTTATATTCTCTCACAGAGAGAATTAATGCAAAATGAAGACAAAATAAATGTCGCCTAGATACTGGGTGGCACAATGGATAGAGCACTGGGCCTGGAGTCAGGAGGACCTGAGTTCAAATCCAGCCTCAGACACTTGCTAGCCATGTGACCTTGGGCAAGTCACTTAATCTCCTTTGCCTCAGTTTCTTCATCTGTAAAATGAACTAGAGAAGGAAATGGCAAACCACTGCAGTATATTTGCCAAGAAAACCCCAGATGGCATCATGAAGAATTGGATGTTACTAAAAAATGATTGGGCAAGAACAAAAATACTACATAATTAGGGAGGAAAGGCACTAGGAATTAGGGTAATCTGGAAAAGTGTAGAAGGTGGCGATTGGGCTGCACCTGGAAGGAGAGGCTTCCATGAGGCAGAGGAGAGGAAGAAGAACATGCTTTGATGAGGGGAAAGTCTGTTTGAGAAGTTCAGTAGACTGTTGGCATATCAAGGCGCTCAACAAACATTAGCTGTGCACACAGTAGGAGCTTAACAAATGTGTACTGTGCACACAGTAGGGGTTTAAAAAACATTTACTGTGGCTGTCAGCACAGTTGCCAATAGGGGATAGGACTAAGTTAGAATTCCAGCTCAGACATTGTTAGCTATTTGCTGTCCTGGGCCTCAGTTTCCTTGTCTGTAGAACAGGGATACCTAACACCTACTACATACATGTAGGACCTACAGCTATAGGCTCCAGTGAGAGAAAGCACACAAAAGTGCTGTGTGAACTTGAAAGCGCCATGGAAAGGCCAGTTGTTGTTGTTGTCATCAGATATCTGTTGAATGTGTGAACAAATAAAGGAGTGAATGAATAAGTGGCTGTGTGACTGTGTGGTGGGTAGGAGGCGGAAGGAATGAACAGGCTGTTCGGATTTTAACACTATCTTCCATTTGCATAATGTGTGTTAGCTTTTCCAACTTGTTATCATTTTATCCCCTTCTCCTCAAGGGAATTCATGCAGCCCCAACCTAGCCAGGTCCCTCTTACTGATCTGGGCCAATCCAGACCATTTAAAACACTTCCTTTCCTTTCTCCTTAGCCCTTAGAGTCTCTTTTGCATGTTCTCCAAAGCCCTTTCATCAGGCAAGTTTGAGCAGCACTTAGGAAGGTTTGGAACCATAGAACACAGAATGTCAGAGCTGGGAGGGCTCTTAGAACCCAGAAGGTCAGACCTGGGAGAGGCCTTAGAACCCAGGATGTCAGACATGGGAGAGGCCTTAGAACACTGAATTTCAGAGCTGGGAGGGCCCTTAGAACACAGAATGTTAGAGCTGGGAGGGCCTTTAGAACACAGAATGTTAGAGCTAGGGTGGAGGCCTTAGAACACAGAATATCAGAGCTCGGAGGGCCCTTAGGACATAGAATTCGAAGGTAGAAGGGTCCTTAGAACAGAGAATTTCAAAGCTGGGAATGAAGTTTGAGATCACATAGTACAAACCCTTTATCTTATTGAGGATTTTGCTTTTCCCTGACACTGTGATTTATACAAGGCCACACAGGTCATTCACGGCAGAGCCCAGGTCTTCCACCTTCTTGTCCAGGGTTCCCTGCAATGTTCTTTCCAAAGGGGATCCAGTGGTAAAAACGACATTTAGGGCTTGTCTGTGGATTTTCTTTTATCCAAATTGTCCTTGGGCATTTGAGGCCTGGCTTAGTAATGGGACTTTTCAGCATTGTCAATGCAGCCTTTAAATGGGGGAGCAATCTTAACCCCAATCCCAGACTGAAGTTGATATTTGCATGAAAAGAATCAAGTACGGGGTAGTGTGGTGCAGTGAGTAGAGCCTTGGAGCTACGAAGGCCCATCTTCAATCCTAGCTCTTACCATTCAGAGGTTTTATGACCTTGAGCTAGATATTCACCCATCAGTTCATTCATCCGTCAAATGAGCATAATAATCTTTACTCAGACTGTGTCCCAGGGTGACAGTGAGGATGGAGCCATAGACTCCATAAATCACCAAGAAAATGAGGGCTGCCATCGTCGTCATCATCAGGACATCGTTGTTGGATAAGGCCGCTAGGTGGCGAGCTGCCATCATCAGGGTGATATCAGGAGCTGAAGTTATGGAAACCCCCAGACATTTACTAGCTGTGTGACCCTGGGCAAGTCACTTAAGCTTTCTCTGCCTCAGTTCCCTTATCTCTAAAATGGATATAATAAAGCACCTACCTCCAGAACTTGTATGAGAATCAAATGAGGTATTGTAAATTGCTTTAGAAACCTTAAAGAGATGTAGAAATACTATTATTATTATTGTTGGAAATGCTAAATTTAGAGTTTTAGCTGTTGGTAAAATGCCTGCAAGCTCTGATAGTCTTTGTTCTGAAGTTCCTTCCAGTTGTCAGACTTTTTCTCTTAATCCTTTGTGATTCAGAACATGACGATACCAACAAACACGAACATTTCCATATACAAAGAACAGAAAACCATTGCTGGGAACCTGTGAATTTTATCTTGATAGATTATATTTTTAAAAAATAAGTGTATAATAAGTTTAACACATTAACTTCAAAGCCATTCTGCTTATCCTTGTCCTCTCTGAACTTCTTTCTGTCTGTGCATTTTAAAAACTGATTCAGTGATACTCTTTTCTCTCCTTTCCCCGCTGCATCATCACCATCAGCGCCCCCATCTCAGTTTTCCCAAATTAAAAAAATATTCTAGAAAACAAATCTATATATTGGCCATGTCCAAAAATGTATATTTCACTCTGTACCTTCATTCCATCCCCTCTCTGTCATGACGTAGGTAGCACACTTCATCATCAATTGTCGTGTGTGTATGTCAAAATGTATATATGTGTATATGTTGTACATAAAATGTGAGTGTATTGATGAGAATTCTCAAATCTCTCGCAGTTGTTTTTCTTTATGGTGTTGTCATTGTATAAATTGTTCTGGTTTTGCTTTCTTTACTCTGTGTCAGTTCATGAAAATCTTCCCAGGTTTCTCTGAATCCATGCTTCTCGTCCTTATGGAGTTACCATAATTTGGTTCTCCATTCCCCAGTGGATGGGAACCACCTTTGTTCCTAGTCCTTTGCTACAACCAAAAGCACTGCTATAAATATTTTTGCATACTTGGATCATTTTCCTCTTTTTTCTTTACCTTTGCAGGTAAACGCCTAGTAGTGGTATCACTGAGGTCAAAGGGTATACAGTTCAGCGACCTTTTGGGTATAGTTCCATTGTTTGCCAGACTATTATGTAGTTTATATATCCAATTATATTGTCTGTCTATCCAACGACAGTGCATCAATGTGATCATTTCCCCACATCCTCTCTAACAATTGTTAATTTCCTTTTTTGTCGTATTTGCTAATCTGATGCATGTGAGATGGAACCTTAGAGTTTTAATTTACATTTCTTTTCTTATTAGTGATTTAGAGCAGGTTTTTTTTTTTTTTGGAGGGGGGAGCATAGCTGTTAATAACTTGATTTTTTTCCACTTGAAAACTGCCTATTCATATCCCATTTGTTTATTGGGGATGGCTTTCATTCTTACAAATTTAAGTCTGTTTCTTCATGATTTTGCGCTGGTATTCATGATTGATTTTGGTCTATAGTTTTCTTTTTCTGCTTTCTCCCTGGTTTTGGTATCAAGAATATATTTATAGCATAAAGGAAATTGTTCTAAGGGCCCTTTTAGCTCTGGCTTCAATCTTCTAGAATATTGGTTAGACTGTTAGAGAATTTTCCAGGCAGTAAGGTAGCCATGAGGGAAGCAGAAGAATTAATTTCCACCATGTCTGAAATTGTTGCTCTCAGTCATCTCTGATATGATGGAGGAACAGGTCTTACTGGATCAAGATTCTAGAAACACTCTGCAGATTACTCTTTTGGGCTGGTTGGTCTAGGGTTGGTCTAGGGTTGGTCTAGGGTCCTGAGACCTGCAGGGGTTTGAGTGATCTGGGCTTCAGGAATTTTTAACAGCTCTTCCCCCTCCTTCCACCAGAACTAACCAACTCCTTCCTACCTTTTTGTATTGGTTTCAGGGGAAGAGAATCAGCCTGGCTGGAAAAGCCCTGATGAAGACAAAAAGAGCAAAGCCCCCTTCTGGTGCCCAATTTTGTCCTGTTGCATCCCTGCCTTTTCCTCTCGCACCCTCAGCCTTCAGGTGAGTAGAGTCTTGGCCCTTCTATGTGGAATAGACATAAGAAGGAGGCATTTTCTTTCTTGGAGAGAGGAGCTGTTGAAATGCAAGAGCCACAACAGAGGGGCTGAGAATTGGGGGAGGGCAGGCTTTATCATCCACTTAAAGTGTGATGCCAGGTAGTCCCTTTTATTGCTTAGTGACTCAGTTTCCCTGTCAAATCAGTGAGGATAATTGCTGCTTACTGGAGTTCGGACCACTGGGGCCAGATGCAGTTTTTCTAAGTCTTTCTCTTTCTACCTTCAATATCTTTCTGATATTCTAGATTTCGTGTACTCTCCCTTTGTTCCTTCTTGATTTTATAAATTTTGATCCCCTTCTGTTTTTACTTCTTTCTTTCCATACCAAAGAAATCTAATTATCTTTGGTTTTTCTTCATGTACTAGGTCTCCAGTCAGCAGGTCAATAAGCATTTATTTGTTGACCATCTCCTAGGTACCTGGCTCTGTGGATACAAATGTAACAAATGGAAGGGCTCCTGCCCTCAAGGTTCTTACATTCTATTAGAGAAGACAACACCCTTAGATTAGCCATAATAATAATAATAATAAACAAAAACAAGATAGCTAAGGAGGGAGGGCAATGATAGCACTTGGAAAGATTAAGAAAGGCTTCAAACAGGTGTGACTTAAGCTGAGTCTTGAAGGAAATGCTAATTCTTTTCTATTGCCAGCATCTTTAGTTTTCTAGAGGGTTAGAACCATGTCCTCTAATTGTATTGGGGATTCTTTTTCTAATTTGAGTTGTCATAGTTGGCCCATATGTGGAATTCTAAAGAGTCAACAAGTAATTGTGAGAGATATCCTTCTGAATTTGCGATCCTGCGGTTCTGTGATTTCTTTTGGCTCTCAGCATCCAAATTGGAGAAATGACCAATTGATAGCTGTGAAAATGGGAAACTGGACCTTTGGACCATTCCCCAAAATTCTCTTAATTCTTACTCTTCACTCCTATGTCAGATGAGGGGCAGGAGCAGAAGACCATAGCTACCTCTTAGGTGCCCAAGAGCGGCCTGCTCTCTCCATCCTAGTTGGTGTCATTGGGCACCCAGGACAATGCTTTGCGCCTAGCTGGAGCGCTTAATTAATGTCTCCAGAATTGTACTGAATTACTTCCCATCTTCCTTGAAAGTAGAAGACCACAATCAGTTTATTCAGTGATAGGAGCAGCATAGACAATCTTAACCTTCCAGCCAGTGATGTAAGGCATTGCCTCTTTGACCCTCCTGGGCAAGCGTCCAGTATCCAGGCCTTGGATTGCTTAGGATAATAAAGTTGTTCTCATCCCAGGAGAAGGGTTATATTGGCATTGGGCGAGGAGTTGAATTTGGCCTTCTCCGCCAAATCCCAATTGCCTGGGCAGTCTGAATGTCTTAATATTTTAATTTGTGACAGATAAGAACAAAGACTAAATCTTATTGGCCTCATTAATTCTAATGGGGCAGGTCAGAGCCACTGGCCTGAGGACTTCCAAAGCCCTTAAGAGAACCACAAGGGAATCTGGGAGCTGAGAGGAACTCCTTACCCTGTGACTAATTCTGAGCATTCTAGGTGGCCACACAGCCTGTAATAGCAGCCAGTTAGCCCAATGCATGGCGTACTTCTTCATTATAAGGCACTGAGTTTCAGGCATCTTGCCCATGGTTCCTTAGAGCATAGAGCGCTAGAAGGGACCTTAGCCTGTGGAATATAAAAGCAGAGGGAGCCCTAGAACATAGAATGTGAGAGCTAAGTGGGACCTCGTAGCATTAAACTGGGAGGGAACCTAGAACATATGTCAGAGTTGGTCAAAGCCTTGAATACTGAATAATAGAGCTGAAAGGGGCCCTAGAGAATTTTAGAACTATAAGAGACATTAATGTTCATTTAATCCAATGTCCTTAATTTACCAAAGAGGAAACTGAAATACAATGTAGAAGTGACTTGACCAAGCTCTCCTGGTGAGCCAGTGGCCAAAACTGAGATTGAAACCCAGGTCTCCTGCTACCCAGTCTAGTGCTTTTTCTGTTGTATTGACTTAATTTAAATGTTAAATTATATATACAATTTTAATATGAACATATCATCCAAAAGTTTTATTTTAATAGAAAATATTCTATATAAAGCTATATTTTGTTGATTAGAGATGAGAGAAAAGATGCCAACATGAACAGATGGAATGGCATTTACAAAAACACATGAAAAGCATGGTGTAAGTTATAGACTTTCTGAAAGCTGGGGATGTAGACAGTGTCTGACCCAGGTGGCTTATGTTATCATGGGAATATCACAAGATACCAAGCAACTCAATGAGAGTATAAATTACAAATGAGCTACCTCCATCCTTAGAGGAAATTTCTGGGCTTGGGAATTCCTTATACTGGCAAGATTATGGGTGTTTACTGCTTCTCTCTCTTTCCCCCTTAAATGCCAAAGGGTATTGGAGCCAGATGTGGGTCATGGGATCATGGCTCCAGAGGTGGAAGGGGAACTCAGAGATCATCTAGTCCAACTTATTTTACAGATAAGAAAACTTAGGTCCTGGAAAGTGAAGTGACTTTTCCAAGGTCATACGGAGAGTAAACATCAGAGCCGATGTCCTTGCAGGGAAGGCATGGCCCATCCTTCACCATACAGAGCAGCCACAGGCATCTTCCTTCCTACTTCTGCTCTTTTTACCTTGGTATTTCCCTTTCAAAGAAATGATGAAAAGATGATTTTTTAGTGATATTATCTCCCTCTTTTTAAACTCTAGTAATGTAGTTTTTTTTTTTTTTTTTTACATTTTATGGATGTCTTTTTTCCTCTATGACTCAGTCATTTGAAGCACCAAGGGGGCATGTAGTTGGGAAGGCAAGAGTTCAGATGCTGGGAAAAGTCACTTAACATTTTTCAGCCTCAGTGTTCTCTTCTGTAAAATGGAATTAATCATAGCACCCACCACACAAGGCATTTATCAAATGAGATAGTCTATGGAAAGTGCTTTGCAAACCTTATAGTGCTATGTTAGCTATTGCTAGCTCTATACTCTCAATAGATTGAACTCTTCCTTGTGACCAAACCAAACCAAACCAAAAACCCTGTGAAACACGAACATGTAATCTGATACATCCATCAGGGTATGCAATATTCTGTCCTACTAGCCCCCCGCCTCTTTGCCACCAAGGACAAAGTATATTTTATTCTCTGTTTTCTGGGGACTCCATGAGTTTTTCACCTGTTCTGAGCTTGATTTCCTCTTGGTGGTCTTTTCTTTTATATTGTTGTGATCTCTCTCAGTTCAGCTTATTCTGTTCTTCCTCAGCTTATTCAGAAGAACTTCCCATATTTATCTGAATTCCTCTCTTATTTTATTTAATATATTTAGTTTTCAGCATTGATTTTCACAAGAGTTTGAATTACAAATTTTCTCCCCTTTTCTACCCTCCCCCCCACTCCAAGATGGCATTTATTCTGGTTGCCCTGTTCCCCAGTCAGCCCTCCCTTCTGTCACCCCACTCCCCTCCCATCCCCTTTTCCCTTCCTTTCTTGTAGGACAAGATAAATTTCTACCCCCCATTGCCTGTGTATCTTATTTTCTAGTTGCATGCAAAAACTTTTTTTTTTGTTCTCGAACATCTGTTTTTAAAACTTTGAGTTCCAAATTCTCTCCCCTCTTCCCTTCCCACCTACCCTCCCTAAGAAGTCAAGCAATTCAACATAGGCCACATGCATATCATTATGTATAATCCTTCCACAATACTCATGTTGTGAAAGACTAACTATATTTTACTCCTTCCTAACCTATCCCCCTTTATTGAATTTTCTCCCTTGACCCTGTCCCTTTTCAAAAGTGTTTGTTTTTCATTACCTCCACCCTCCATCTACTCTCCCTTCTATCATCCCCTCCTTTTTTTTATCTTCTTCCTCCTTTTTTTCCTGTGGGGTAAGATACCCAATTGAGTATGTATGGTAATCCCTCCTCAGGTCAAATCTGATGAGAACAAGATTCACTCATTCCCCCCTTACCTGCCTTCTCTTCTCTTCCTACAGAACTGCTTTTTCTTGCCACTTTTATGTGAGATAATTTACCCCATTCTGTCTCTCCCTATCTCCCTCTCTCAATATATTCCTCTCTCATCCCTTAGTTTGATTTTATTTCTTTTAGATATCTTCCCTTCATCTTCAACTCACCCTGTGCCCTCTCTCTCTCTCTCTCTCTCTGTCTCTCTCTCTATATATACACATACATATATACATACATACACATTCACTTATACATATATATACATAAACACACACACACACACACACACACACATATATATATATGTGTATGTATATGTATATGCACATTCCCTTCAGCTACCCTAATACTGAGGTCTCATGAATCATACACATCATCTTTCCATGTAGGAATGTAAACAAAACAGTTCACCTTTAGTAAGTCCCTTGCAATTTCCGTTTCTTGATTACCTTTTCATGCTTCTCTTGATTCTTGTGTTTGAAAGTCAAATTTTCTATTCAGTTCTGGTGTTTTCACTGAGAAAGCTTGAAAGTCCTCTATTTTATTGAAAATTCCTATTTTGCCTTGGAGCATGATACTCAGTTTTGCTGGGTAGGTGATTCTAGGTTTTAATCCTAGCTCCATTGACCTCCGGAATATTGTGTTCCAAGCCCTTCGATCTCTTAATGTAGAAGCTGCTAGATCCTGGGTTATTCTGATTGTGTTTCCACAATACTCAAATCGTTTCTTTCTGGCTGCTTGTAATATTTTCTCCTTGATCTGGGAGCTCTGGAATTTGGTGACAATATTCCTGGGAGATTTCTTTTTGGGATCTATTTGAGGAGGCGATCTGTGGATTCTTTCAATTTCTATTTTGCCCTGTGGCTCTAGAATATCAGGGCAATTCTCCTTGATAATCTCTTGAAAGATGATATCTAGGCTCTTTTTTGGCTTTCAGGTAGTCCAATCATTTTTAAATTATCTCTCCTGGATCTATTTTCCAGGTCAGTGGTTTTTCCAATGAGATATTTCACATTGTCTTCCATTTTTTCATTCCTTTGGTTCTGTTTTATAATATCTTGATTTCTCATAAAGTCACTAGCTTCCACTTGCTCCAATCTAATTTTGAAGGTAGTATTTTCTTCAGTGGTCTTTTGGACCTTCTTTTCCATTTGGGTAATTCTGGCTTTCAAGGCATTCTTCTCCTCATTGGCTTTTTGGAGCTCTTTTGCCATTTGAGTTAGTCTATTTTTTAAGGTGTTATTTTCTTCAGTATATTTTTCAGTATTTTTTTGGGTCTCCTTTAGCAAGTCATCGACTTGTTTTTCATGGTTTTCTCGCATCCTTCTCATTTCTCTTCCCAATTTTTCCTCTACTTCTCTAACTTGCTTTTCCAAATCCTTTTTGATCTCTTCCATGGGCTGAGACCAGTTCATGTTTTTCTTGGAGGCTTTTGTTGTAGGTTCTTTCACTTTGTTGACTTCTTCTGGCTGTATGTTTTGGTCTTCTTTGTCACCAAAGAAAGATTCCAAAGTCTGAGACTGAATCTGGGTGCGTTTTCGCTGCCTGGCCATGTTCCCAGCAAACTTACTTGACCCTTGACTTTTTCAACGGGGTATGACTGCTCATAAAGAGTACTATGTTCCTAGCTTGGGGGGATGCACCAGCTCTGCCACACCAGCGCTCCTTCTTCCCCAAGAACCCCCAACCCGGACTGGACTTAGATCTTCAGCAGGCTCTTCACTCCTGCTCTGATCCACCACTTAATTCCTCCCACTGGGTGGGCCTGGGGCCGGAAGCAACTGCAGCTGTAGTTCTGTAGCTGCCCCACCTCTGCTGCCCCCGGGGTGGTGGCCAAACCGCAATCTCCTTTCACTCTATCCCCAGCAGCTTTTTCCACTAACCTTCTCTGTTGTCTTTGGTGTTTGTGGGTTGAGAAATCTTGTAACTGCTGCAGCTCACTGATTCAGGGCGCTTGGGCCCGCTCCGCCCGGCTCCTGGTCTGGTTGGTCTGCACCGCCCACACTGGGCTCTGCTCCGCTCCCAGCTCCATGTGGGATAGACCTCACCCAGAGACCATCCAGGCTGTCCTGGGCTAGAGCCCTGCTTCCCTCTGCTATTTTGTGGGTTCTGCAGTTCTTCTCTGTTGTCTTTGGTGTTTGTGGGTTGAGAAGTCTGGCAACTGCCACGGCTCACTGATTCAGGGTGCTAGGGCCTGCTCCACCCTGCTCCTGGTCTGGTTGGTCCACACGGCCCATGCTGCGCTCTGCTCCGCTCCCAGCTCTGTGCGCGAAAGACCTCACCCAGCAACCATCCAGACTGTCCTGGGCTGGAGCCCTGCCTCCCTCTGCTATTTTGTGGGTTCTGCAGTTCTAGAATTGGTTCAGAGCCATTTTTTATAGGTTTTTGGAGGGACTTGGCAGGGAGCTCACACTAGTTCCTGCTTTCCAGCTGCCATCTTTGCTCCGCCCCCCTGAATTCCTCTTTTCTTAATACTTAATAATTTACTCTTACGTACCTCAACTAGAATTTTTTCCATCCATTTCCCATTGATGACCACACACACTTTGTCTCTAGTCTCCTTCATCAAAAAGTGTTTCTGGAATGACTCAATCACTACATATCTATTAAGCACCTACTATGCGCCTATCACTATGCAGAATATTTTGATATGATTGGATCTTTTTTTTCCTTTGGCTTTCCTGGGGGCATATGCCCATTTTTATAAGTCTTACTGCCTGTACCAGGGTTTTGGAATTTATCCTACCCTGCTTGGTATTGCTGGCCATCTCCTTGTAGGACACATGTCTTAAAACCTGGAGGTGGCCATTGTTGTTTTCCAGAGCAAGTTTATTTGTTGTCTTTGCTGTCAGATTGCAAGCTCCTAGAGGGCAAGGACTATCTTTTGCCTGGGCACTTGGCACATTGCCTGGCATCTAGTAGTTGCTTGAGAAATGCCTATTGACTGACTGACTTATGGGGTGTCCCAGAATCATAGGTTTAGAGCTGGAGGGTGACTTAGTCCCTTCTTACTCCAACATAGCCATTTTTCAGGTGATGAAGGTGATGTCAAGTGACCATGAATAGTAAAGTAAGAGAGAGGCCGAATTCTAACCCAGGACCTCTGACTCTCAGTCTCTGAACTACCCTACCATTCCATGTAGACTGCAGAGGTCTCCAGAGGTAAGGATGAGGACCAAGGGGTAGAATGAGCCATACTTCAGCTCAATATCCATCATTCACTTCAGTTCTGCAGACTGGACTGAGGTTTGAAATGCCTACTGCGTGGTGCAATGGATAGAGCACCAGCCCTGGGGTCAGGATGGCCTGAGTTCAAATCCCATCTCAGACACTTTACTAGCTGTGTGACCCTGAGCAAGTCACTTTGCCCTGATTGCTTCCCCCAAAACAAACAAAATAAATGCCTACTACAGTGCAGTGCCAAATGGAAAGATAATAGCAACAATATAAACAACATTTATAGAGTGCTTTAAGTTTGCAGAGTACTCTAGATCTTATCTCATTTGATCCGAAGAACAACCCTGAGAGGCAGGTGCTAGTATGATCTCCATTTTACAGTGGAGGAAACTGAGACAGACAGAGGCAAGTGACTTGCCTAGGGTCACTCAGCTAGTGAGTGTCTGAGGTAGGATTTGAACTCAGGTCTTTCTGGCTCCGGGCCTAGCACTCTATCCACTGTCCTATCTAGTTTCCTCTTAAATGCTTTGCCTTTGGAAGAACAACTCATTATTCTGCTCATTCGGCCCAGAGCTGCCAGAAACAATATTATGAATTACCTATCCAAGCATGGTTTCTTAGAAAGAGAGAACAAAGGGCAGTTTTCTCTGCTAATGGAAAACCTCCCTCTGACCCGAACCTCTTCTAATTAGAGTTTATATTGTTCGGGAAACAAAAGGTAAATTCTGGAGAAAGCCTCAAACAAGAATACAAGATGCATTTTAGGGCTTGACTCACCATGCAGAACCGTAGCAATGTTAACGTGGTCGGGAGGTGCTTGCACCCTCGGAGGTGACATCTTCCAGGAAAAATCAGTCCTGTCCAGGGCCCAACCTTTCTCAACTGAGTCCTGGACTACACCAAGTGGTTCTTCCTTTGGTTGCTAAAGGGAATCTTTGTTATCACCCTGGTTGAAGCAATACTCAAGAGATACTTCTTTTAATTGAATTAAACAAAGACATATCTATTTCTAGTCTGGTCACCACAAACAAGATAAAAGTTTCTTAATTTTCTGGGAGATCCCTTAGTATGGGGTTGGATTGTCTCCTCTTGAAAGGACTGATTGTCTTTGATAAGGGCGAAACAAAGGATTTATGACTAGGACTCTGTCTCCTTGGCATTAAGTCTTCTGTTCAGAGGAAAATGGTAATGGTTTTTTTTCCCCATTCAGGAGAAAATAA
Source organism: Trichosurus vulpecula (assembly GCF_011100635.1). Lineage (NCBI taxonomy): Eukaryota > Metazoa > Chordata > Mammalia > Diprotodontia > Phalangeridae > Trichosurus > Trichosurus vulpecula. Next base: position 50,212,026 of record NC_050574.1, read on the forward strand.
AGGCTTTAGATTGGGACACTGACATAATCTATCTCAATATTTTAAAAGAATTAAAAGAAATATTACATCTTAGTATTTTAAAAGAAATTGGAGGCTATAATGGATGTGCTTCCATGCCAGCTATTGGTTGTTGTTATTATGCCTTTTCAGGGCCTGGATAAAGCCTATTAGGGATGTTAATGGCAGGTTCCTGAAATAGATGGAAGTTAGATTAGTTGATCTTAGAGGTCCTTTCCAACCTGGATTCTGGGACTTTCATACCCAGACTAGAAGCTCTTAGCACACCTGATGCAGATAGGGGAACCTATTCAATCAATTTGGTATTTTTTTTTTTTTAGTTAATTGATTGAGGAAATTATAGAGGCACTTTAACCTTTCCCTATTATGGCTTGGGAAGCAGGAATTGGTCCATTGTAATGGATAGCTAAGTATTTTTTTTAAATTTAATAGCATTTTATTTTTTCTCCCAATTATACATAAAGACAATTTTCAACATTCATTTTTGGGGAGATTTTGAGTTTCAAAATTTTTTCCCTTCCTCTCCTCCCCCGTCCTTAAGATAACAAGCAATCTGATATAGGTTATACATGTGCAATCATGTAAAACATATTTCCACATTAGTCATATTGTGAAAGAAGAAACAGAACAAAAGGAAAAAGCCATGGGAAAAAAAAAAACAAAAAAAGTAAAAATCGTATGCTTTGATCTGCATTCAGACTCCATCTGACTTTAAGTATTTGAAGGACTAGCAGATGGAAGATGGATTAGTTTTATTCTACCTGGCCATAGAGGTGAGAGGGCAGAACCACAAGCCATGTGTTGAAGCTCCAGAGAGGCAGATTTCAGCTCTGTGTAAGGAAAACCATTGGTGCTGTCCAGGAGATAAATGGGTTGCCTCAAAGCAGGGAGTCATCCAGGTGGGGAGGTCACCAGGATAGGGCTGGATCAATAATCAATCAGTCGATAAACATTTATTAAACACTGACTATGTGCCAGGCACTGTGCTGAGTGCTACATGAAGATTTGCCAGGAAATATCCTAGAGGGGTTTGCCTGTTTCAAGCATGGATGGACTTCCCTCAGTTTTTTATTTTTAATTTTAATCTGTAAATTGGATCATCTGACTGCTGTCACTTCTACACCTGAGATTTTTTTCAATCTAGGATTTTATGTTTGGAACCCTCCTTCGGTCACCCTTCCTTGGTGACCTTGAACTTGTGGGTGTCTCTGGAGGCAAGAGGGCTGGGGAAGAAGCAACCCCACGATGCCTCTGAGTTGGGAATTTGAAGGCTATGGGGCTCCCATGAAGAGTCTGTGTGATACTTCCTTTCTAACACTTGGTTTGGCTGAATGCCGTCCTCCGGAGAAGACTGTCTCTCAGGTGGGGGAGGTGGGGGAGGGTCGACCATCTGCTCCTTTGCTCCAGGGAGGCCCACACAACATACTCATTTGGAGCTTTCTGGAATACAAAGACATACAGGCTGAGAATAGCTTTTTGGGGAGGGCTGTGCCACCTTGTCGTGGGTGGGCTGGATCCTGCTGTGTTTGTAGGAATATTGAATATGGGCACCACTGACTGATGGTTTCAGCGATACTCCCCAGCGGCTGTTCTTAAATTCAGCCTTCCCTGATTGTTGTGCTCTCTTGTTCTCTCTCATTCTCTTTCTTTCTCTCTCTCTCTCTCTCTGTCTGTCTCTCTCATTCTCTCTCTTCTCCCTTCTCTCTCTCTCTCTCTCTCTCTCTCTCTCTCTCTCTCTCTCTCTCTCTCTCTCACCTGCCTCACTTTCTGTGATGTCTTCACTCCCTCCCTCCTCTCATCTCACTCCCTTCCGCTACAGATGCGCCCCAGTCAGCTTTCCATCATTAGAGTGAATTAGGTCTTCCAAACATTGTCAGGCCCTCATCCGATTACTGCCAGCAACAGATGCAATATTGTTGGCTTTCTGGTTATGGTTTCTTGTATTCCTTTCACCCTCCCTCAGTAGTGGAGATGAGTTGGGGTGGGGGTGCGGGGTAGAGTTTGGGAGATGGCCGCTTTTGCTAGAAATCTGGCCTCAGGGTTGGATTTAATTAGACCAAATGGCTGAGTCCATCTCTCCAGGGAGTGCTGGAGAGGTGTGCCCGAGGTAGTTGGTTGGTTACATTTCAATTCGACCTTTATGAAGGGCTCATTGTGTGTAAGACTTTACACTAAATTCAACTTGTGATGATTCAAGGGGTCACAGAGCTGACCCTGGGTTCTCAAGGGCTATGCCAGCCAGAATACAAGCTCTGACTGTAACGCTTTGAGCATGGGATGTTAGCACAGGTAGGGACCCTAATGAATGATTGAAGGAAGAGCATTTATTAAGAATTCACTATGTGACAGGTGCTGTGCTAAGCATCGAGGAGACAAAAATGCAAAAGAGAGACAGATCCTGCCCTTAAGCAGCTTATGTCCTAATGAGGGGGAGCCATATTTTAGGAGCTGCTGGCTAGGAAAGAATGTTGTCGTCCTGGAAGTCACGGGGTCAGTGAGTGGAACAGGAGGGCTGTCACTTGGACTTATGAGAGCATGAACCTGTTTTCTACCCGAATGCTGCCTATAAGCAACTAACTCAAAGCCGGGAGAGCCTAGACCTCTGAGCTGCTATTCCTCAAACAGGCTTCTATGTACTATTAAGAGGAAGAAGAGAGTCTGATTTCCTGAGTTGCTTTCTCCACCTGTCTTTGTGTCTCTATGATTTCTTTGGCTTTTGGTCATATGGAAAGGACACTGGATTTGGAGACAGGATCTGGGTTCAAATCTCAGAATTTTTACTTGTTAAACTTTGTGAGACCTTAGGCAAATCACTTCTCTTTTGGCCTTGGTTTCCTTCTTGGAAAACGGAAGAGTTAATTTAGATGATACCTGAGGTCCTCTACAGGACTATCACATAGGAAATGTTCGCTCCTTTTGTTAGAAAGTTTAAACCATGTGTTGGAGTTCTGTGTAGTCTTTGTCATCCTTACACCAGCAGAGGGCAGCACATGCCTTAAGAGAAATTAGCACAGTAATACAGGGGCCCTGACCTGAATTATGCCTAAAGATTCTCAAATTGTCCATTTCTGACTCCTTCCTGGGGAAGGACAGCATGGGCTTTGATAATCACAATCCTTTCTGCAAGAGGGAGTGGCGGATCTCATGCACAGAGGGACAGGAAAACACCCAGGTCCCTTTCTGTGCTGTAGCACACTGCCCTCACCGTATTCAGCCAGAGACAGAGAGCCCGGCTCCAGCCAGCTTGGGTCTTGATAGCTCACTGCTCACTAGGGGCAGAGACTATAGAGAATATTAATGATGATAGGCAGTGCAAATGCGGTGGTCTATAGGTAGGCAGCCATGAAGATGTTTCTATCAACAGTGGTGGTGGTTACTATGAATATAATGACTTAGAAAAAGGTTTTGATGATGGGAAATTTGGATAAATAATAAACTTGCAGAATGTCAGAGTTGGGAGGGCCCTTAGAACAAGGAATGTCAGAGCTGGGAGGGCCCTTAGAACACAGGATGTCAGAGCTGGGAGGGCCCTTAGAACACAGGATGTCAGAGCTGGGAGGGCCCTTAGAAAACAGGATATCAGAGCTGGGAGGGGCCTCAGAGCTGGGAGGGAACTTAGAACAGAGAATGTCAGAGCTGGGAGGGCCCTTAGAACACAGGATGTCAGAGTTGGTAGGGCCCTTAGAACACAGGATGTCAGAGCTGGGAGGGAACTTAGAACAGAGAATGTCAGAGCTGGGAGGGCCCTTAGAACAAGGAATGTCAGAGCTGGGAGGGCCCTTAGAACACAGGATGTCAGAGCTGGGAGGGCCCTTAGAACACAGGATGTCAGAGCTGGGAGGGCCCTTAGAAAACAGGATATCAGAGCTGGGAGGGGCCTCAGAGCTGGGAGGGAACTTAGAACAGAGAATGTCAGAGCTGGGAGGGCCCTTAGAACACAGGATGTCAGAGTTGGTAGGGCCCTTAGAACACAGGATGTCAGAGCTGGGAGGGAACTTAGAACAGAGAATGTCAGAGCTGGGAGGGCCCTTAGAACACAGGATGTCAGAGTTGGTAGGGCCCTTAGAACACAGGATGTCAGAGCTGGGAGGGAACTTAGAACAGAGAATGTCAGAGCTGGGAGGGCCCTTAGAACACAGGATGTCAGAGTTGGTAGGGCCCTTAGAACACAGGATGTCAGAGCTGGGAGGGCCCTTAGAACACAGAATGTCAGAGCTGGGAGGGCCCTTAGAATGCAGAATGTCAGAGCTGGGGGGGACCTTAAACTAGAGACTATTAGAGCTGGGAGGGACCTTTAGAGACCATCTAGTCCAGGGATGGGGATTTGTTCTACAAAGTTTGGATTCAGTCGAAGGGCCACACTTGAGGACCTAGAGGGCCACATGTGTCCTCGTCCTCTAGGCTGCAGATTCCCCACCCCTGATTCTACTTCAACCCTTATATTTTGTAAAGGAGGAAGTAGGCCTTTTGGAAGAAATTTCTATTCTCTAACTGCCAGAAATAATTTATATTAATTTGAATTAAACAAATTCTAAACATTTCTGTTGAGAGAGCTATATCTTCAAAGCCATTGGGAATCTCTGCCTGTATTTTTGCCTCTCATCGTAAGCAGAAACGTTTTTTTCTTTTTTGTAGCAGGTAAGTCACTTGCCTAAGGCAGCACCATGATATTTAATGGCAGAACAGAGGCTAGAACCCAGGTGTCTGTACTCATAATTCACTTCATTTTATTTCTCATGTTCTCTCTTTGGGCCTCAGGTTCATCATCTGCAAAACAAGGGGGTTTGGATTAGATGACCTCTGAGGTCCTTTTCAACTCAGGAAGTGATTTAGTGATTTGTCTGCTTGGTGAGGGGAAGGCAGGTTGAGAGTCCACGTGGCTGCAGATACCAGCATACAGCAGGAGAACTGAAGCTATCTGCAGCCACGTGGACTCTTAACCTGCCTTCAGCATCCACTCACTCAGTCAGCCATTCAACAAACATGAATTGCCTACTCTCTCCCCGCAGCTCAGGTCCCTGATCCACAGTCCGGTCCACTGCCCTCTCCTGGGCTTCTCCGCAGTCAGCACATCCCTCCCTCAGGGCTACCTCTGGGTAAGTATCGCCCTTTAACCTGGGCCCAGGTCACAGCAGGTTCCTCTTTGACCTCAGGACAGAGAAGAAAGGACTGGCCCCTTGGGTGGGAATATTAAAGTATTTGATCCATAGATCCTATTGGTGTTCCCAAAGCCTGGCTTTATTCTTTAAAAGATCAAGTTGGAAGGTGTCAGGGAGCAGGGGGAGGTATTAATTCTGTAGATCTTGTGGTCCCCAGTGAGGCTGAGGTCACCCAAGCAGTCATTCACAAATGTATGTCCTTGGTCGTATGGGGGAGGGGGGAGAGGGTGTCAGTGACTTAGGCCAGCCCACCCCTGCCACTGTAAATTTAACTCAGAATTCACGTCCCATTGATGGTGACTCTGGAGCACCTCCTCTTCCTAGAGGAAGGTCAGATCTCTTTTAGGGCCTCAGAATTGCTAGTTAGGTGAGACTTCAGAGATATCTTTGGCTTTAAGTGGTATTAGTTTGAGCTGTGTTGGGCAAGGCACCTCACTGATATGTGCCTCAGTTTCTTCATCTGTAAAATGAGCATGCCGGACGGGAAGATCCTTGAGGTTCCTTCCAGCTCAATCTATGACTCCATGACCCAGGGCCCTAATTTCACAGAGGAGGGAACTGGCTCAGAGAGGAGAAGTAATTGGTCTAAAGTTACAGAGTAAGTGAAAAACAAGGATCCGAACTCTCTTTTCAGAGGACCCTTCAGACTGAATCCTTGACCTGAGAGGAAGATGAGACACCTTGTTTACTGTCACCTTTCCTGCCCCAGAGCCCATGGTGGGAGGTTGGGGGACATCAGCCCCCATCGGTCTTTGCTCTCTTCTTCCCATGGGGGCTGGCTCTGATCCCCTCTGTCTCTTCTCTGCCCTTCCAGGTTGCCGGTGGGCAAGATGGTGCTGGTGGCCAGGTGGAGATCTTCTCACTGAACCGGCCCACGCCTAGAATGGTCAAGTCCTTCCCTGTGGCCTCCCCGGTGCTCTGCATGGAATACATTCCGGAGAAGAAGGAGGAGGATGAGCACCAAGAGTCAGGCAGGGCAGCCCCTGAGCCCCCATCTGTGGTTCATCCAACCGTCTGCCTCGGGCTTCAGGACGGGAGGTGAGAGGGCCCGGGGGGCTCATCCCATAGTTTCTGATCTTGGGATCACACCTAATGGTTGATCAATTAAATTAATGAATGGATGAATGAAAGAAAAAAACATTTATTAATGGCTTACTATATGCCAGGCATTGTGAAATATCTAGAGATACAAATATTAGCAAGTAAGACAGTCCCTGCCCTCTGGGAGCTTATGTTCTAATGGGAGAAGACAACCCATGAAAGGGAATGGAGGTCAGGGTCAGTAGGGTTCTGGACAGGCAAGTAAAGCGGATACATGGGGATTGGAGTTTACCTGTTGGCGCAGCCTTTTCGGGAATGGTGGTGTTGATTTGGTTACTGTTGTTTCATGGTTGTGTGCGTGGATGTGTCTCTTGGTCTGGCCATCTGTCTCATCCTATTTCTCATGATCATCTCCTCCAAGCCACTGCAGAATGGTCCCGTGAGCCAGAGTAGGTGTTATCATCTCCTTTTTTTTTTTTTTTAAATAAATTTCTTTATTCATTTTTAGTTTACCACGCATGGTTCTACATAGTTTTGAGTTCCAGTTTTTCTCCCCTCCCTCCCCAAGACGGCATGAAGTCTCATATAACTGTCATGTATAACTTCACATTGAATTAATTTATGCACTAGTCAAGTCGTGGAGAAGAATTTTGACCAATGGAATGAATCATGAGAAAGAAGAAACAGAACCAAAAAAAAAAAACAAAAAAAAACCCCAAAAACGAAAACAAAAGAGAAGCAGAAAAGGCGAGCATGTAGTGTGCCTCAGTCTGTATTCAAACTTCGCAGTTCTTTGTCTTGATGAAGATAGCATTCTCCATCGTGAGTCCCCTGGAGTTGTCCTTGCCCCTTAGGTTGCTGAGAAAAGCACAGTCTGTCAGGGTTGGTCCTCACGGAATCCATATATCTGTGGCTGTGCACAACGTTCTCCTGGCTCTGCTCCGCTCACTCAGCATTATGTCGTGTAGGTTTTTCCAGGTTGTTATGAAGTCTGCATCATCCCCATTTCTTATGGCACAATAGTATTCCATTACCTTCATGTACCACAGTTTGTTCAGCCATTCCCCAATTGATGGGCATCCTTTTGATTTCCAATTCTTGGCTACCACAAAGAGAGCCTATCATCTCCTTTTTACAGATGAGGAAACTGAAGCCCATATTTTCACAGCTTCTAAGTGGCAATACTTGAACTCAGCCTCAGATTTCCTGCCCCCCAAGTTCAGCATGCTACAGCTGTGTTAGATCTGCCTAGCCCTGGGGTCTTAACCTGGGGTCCAGATTTCAGTTGTCTGTGAACTTGGATGGGAAAAAATTACACCTTTATTTTAATATAATTGGTTTCCTTTGTAACTCTCTGTGTTTTATTTTATGTACTTAAAAACCTTCTTCTGAAAAGTGATATCCATAGGCTTCATCAGACATGCCAGAGGGGTCCATGATGCAGAGGAGACCATACTCTTTGGGTCAGGCTATATGAGAAAAGGCAGGGTTCAAGGTGGGTCAAGGCTGAGTCTCCTCTTTGTCTCTTCCAGCATCCTTGTATATGGCAGTGTGGACACGGGGACTCAGTGCTTGGTCACCTGCAAAAGCCCGGGTTTGCAGCCTGTCCTCTGCCTCTGCTACAGCTCCCACTACCTCTTTGCTGGTCTGCAGGATGGTACCGTCGCTGCCTACCCCCAGAGCAGTGGTAAGGGAGATGGGTGGATGAATGGGGAGAGGGAGGGGCTCATAAACACGAAGGGCTACTTGTTGCCTGGTTGGCAGCAAGTCATTCCATTCGGCTTGGTGGAGTTTAGTTCAATCCCTTTTCATTCCATGCCAATCAAATCTGCAAGCAGTTATTAAATGCCTACTGTGTGCCAGTCATTATTCTAGACATTGGAGAATCAAAGCAAATAATGGAATGGTCAGAGTCCCTCTCAGCCCTTCAGCCCCTCACATTCCATTGATATGCACAAAAGTAAGGAAACATGGCATACAAACAAAGAGATTTCTGGGGGAAGGGGAATATTTAATGGTAGGATCATGGTAGGTTTCCTGTGGGAGGTGGCTCTCTGGCTGAGCATGCAGCCCAGGTACTGGTCATGGCCAGTGTGAAGTCCCTCCAAGATTTGACATTCTGTGTTCTAAGGGCCCTCCCAGCTCTGACATTCTGTGCTCTAAGGGCCCTCCCAGCTCTGGCATCCTGTGTTCTAAGACCCCTCTCAGCTCTGACATCCTGTGTTCTAAGGGCCCTCTCAGCTATGACCTCTTGTGTTCTAAGAGCCCTCCCAGCTCTGCCATTCTGTGTTCTAAGGGCCCTCCCAGCTCTCCCATTCTGTGTCCTAATGGCCCTCCCAGCTCTGCCATTCTGTGTTCTAAAGACCCTCCCAGTTCTGACATCCTGTGTTCTAAAGGCCCTCCCAGTTCTGATATCTTGTGTTCTAAGGGCCCTCCCAGATTTGACGTTCAGTGCTCTAAGGGCCCTCCCAGCTCTGACATCCTGTGTTCTCAGGGCCCTCCAAGCTCTGACATTTGGTATTGTAAGGAGCTTCTTAGCTCTGACATTCTCTGTTTCAAGGGTTCTCCTACCTCTGACAGTAGATGTTCAGTCATTCCAGGTTTTCTGCTGTGTTTCAGTTGAGGATGGGATAGGATCATTTCTAAGGCCCTTTCTTAGAACCTTCAGGTTCTACTGTGTAACAACATCGTACCCAGAGCTATTGGGGCTGGGAGGGGAGGTGGAGAAGGGTTGTGGTTCCTCAAGGTCTCGGGTCATCAGGATTCTGGATTTCTTCTGGTTTCTCTTGACTCAGGTGTTGGCAGGATGTTGTACCAACCAAAGCCATCTGAGGGTGGAAGATGCTGCCTCCAGCGGTTCTGAGCTCCTGTTACTGGGGCGTTCTAGGCAGTGGCAGCCATCAGGGATGCCCTGGAAGGGGCTATGTTGGGTAGGGGGTTGGCGGCTTGGAGGTCCTCGCGCTTCTCCAATCAGCTGGCTGTGCCAGGAGGGAGCCAAGCCCTCAAGCAGAGCCTCAGCCTGGAGGATGATCAATCCTTCTGATGGGGAGGATGATGGCCATGCATCCTGGTGCCTTCCCTTTCCCCTCCGCTGCGGCTCTCATTGCCCTGTCATCCCAGCCTGGTGCAGGGTTATAAACGGATATTTGTACTGAGATTTTTTTTTTTGCTACTTGGCAGTATGTTGGTATTTTTAATTAGCTTTTGATAAGGCATTTATAGTTTTTAATTAAAGGGGGGAAGAGGGAGGGAAAAAAAAAAAAAACCTCTCACTATCAGACAGAGTGTGCGTGTGAATGTAAATTTGTGCTTAGATCCTAAGAGATCTAGACCGACAATTCTGTAACTTTTCTGTTCCTTGTCTGCCCTCCCCTCCTTGTTGGACTTGGTGCAATGTAAACTGTGTCTTTTTTCTCTATCTCTGTGCCTGACCCTTAACATTCTGGAACAGACATTTGATCCTTTGTGACCTCTGTTACCTGACCCTTATCATTTGGCACTGAAAGGGTCACAGGCTAGGGAAGCAGGGATCTATGGTTGGAGGCTCTCGGCTAAGCAGGGAGGAGAGGCTGAAGGGAGGGAGGTCAGACGTCCAAGGTGGCTCTTGTGAGTGAGGCTTTCCTTTCCTCCCACCTTCTTGCTCTGTATTTAGGAGATATCTCCTTTATTTTGGTCCAGAATTGGAAACCAATCTGTTCATCCCTTGTCTCTTTTCTCCTGAGGATGATTGAGAGTTGTAGAGCACCTGAACTGGAAGGGGCCTTAGAACATAGAACATTGGAGCTGGGAAGGACCTTGGAACATGGAATGTCAGGGGTTGGAGAGGCCTTAGAACATCTAATGACAGAGCTGGGAGGGCTTTAGAACACAGAATGTCAGAGCTGGGAGGGCCCTTAGAATACAGAATATCAGAGCTGGGAGGACCTTTAGAACACAGAATGTCAAAACTGGGAATGGCCTTAGGACCTAGAATGTCAGGGGGTTGGAAGGCCCTTATAACAGGGAATGTCAGAGGTGGGAGGACCTTAGAACACACAATGTCGGAGTTGGGAGGGCCCTTAGAACTTGGAATGTCAGAACTGAGGAGGCCCTTAGAACAAAGAAGGTCAGAACTGGAAGGAATATAGAATATAGAGTATTAAAATTGTGAAGAGTCTTGAATATCAACTAAGCTCTCCACTTAAAAGAAACTGGGACTTGGAGAGAAGAAAACCTGTTTACCTTGAGGAAGACAAGCTTTCTGTTGTTACGTTTCTTTGCTTTGCTGCTTCAGAGAGAGGTCAGGCCAGGTGCACTCTGAGCTTCTTTCTAAATTTGAGATTTTATAATGAGGTGGTGTGGCCTTTCTGGGGCATGTGCTGATCTTCTCTTTGGGGAATCAGTCTGCACTTATGCTGGTTGTGAGGGAGGGCAAAACTTTACCATGGCAAATACATGGAGTAAATACACTCTATCTATCTATCTAACAACCTTAGTGGGCTGACAGTGTCTTAACCTAATTTAATCAGCCTTCTGGACCCTGGGAGCTTTCCAAGTAGTCAATGATTAAAATTAGCTTTTCGTAGATTTCAGAGATAATCTCACTCACAATCACAGGACTACATGATGGCAGAGCTGGGCGGGCCCTTAGAACACAGGATGTCAGAGCTGGGAGGGCCCTTAGAACACAGGATGGCAGGGCCGGGCAGGCCCTTAGAACACAGGATGTCAGAGCCGGGCGGGCCCTTAGAACACAGGATAGCAGAGCCGGGCGGGCCCTTAGAACACAGGATGTCAGAGCCGGGCGGGCCCTTAGAACACAGGATGTCAGAGCCGGGCGGGCCCTTAGAACACAGGATGTCAGAGCCGGGCGGGCCCTTAGAACACAGGATGTCAGAGCCGGGCGGGCCCTTAGAACACAGGATGTCAGAGCCGGGAGGGGCCTGAGAACACAGGATGGCAGAGCCGGGAGGGGCCTGAGAACACAGGATGCCAGAGCCGGGCGGGCCCTGAGAACACAGGATGCCAGAGCCGGGCGGGCCCTGAGAACACAGGAGGCCAGAGCCGGGCGGGCCCTGAGAACACAGGAGGCCAGAGCCGGGCGGGCCCTGAGAACACAGGAGGCCAGAGCCGGGAGGGCCCTGAGAACACAGGAGGCCAGAGCCGGGAGGGCCCTGAGAACACAGGAGGCCAGAGCCGGGAGGGCCCTGAGAACACAGGAGGCCAGAGCCGGGAGGGCCCTGAGAACACAGGAGGCCAGAGCCGGGAGGGCCCTGAGAACACAGGAGGCCAGAGCCGGGAGGGGCCTGAGAACACAGGATGCCAGAGCCGGGAGGGGCCTGAGAACACAGGATGCCAGAGCCGGGAGGGGCCTGAGAACACAGGATGCCAGAGCCGGGCGGGCCCTGAGAACGCAGGATGGCAGAGCCGGGCGGGCCCTGAGAACGCAGGATGGCAGAGCCGGGCGGGCCCTGAGAACGCAGGATGGCAGAGCCGGGCGGGCCCTGAGAACGCAGGATGGCAGAGCTGGGCGGGCCCTGAGAACGTGGGATGTAAGAGTGGAGAGAGATACCCTTAAAATATGTAAAGTCAGAGTGCGGAGGGACTTGAGAACACAGAATGTCATATAATATCAGAGCTAGGATGGCCCTTAGAACATAGAATGTAAGAGTCAGGAAGGACCTTAGAACATAAGATGTCAGAGTTGGAGCAGGCCTTACTGATTGTCTATTCCAACCTCCTATTTTCCAAATCAGAGAAAGGATATGAAGAACTGATGTGGTTTTCTTAAGGTCACATGTGTTCGTAGTAGTGAAACTGGGCCTTGATATTGGGCTCCTGCCATGGATTGGCAGTGGGAATGTGCCTGTGCCCAGGTAGCATCTGCTTTTTCTTCTGCCCCAGCACCCTGTGTTTTTCCACCTCCCCTCAGAACTCGCTCTCAGCTCCCCCTTTTCAGAGTGAGTCTAAGTGGCTGAGTACGCTCGGGCCTGCCTTCCCTCGGATCGGGGGTTGGGACCCTCTCGTTGGGGGCCTGTGGGAGGAGGAACTCCTGCTTCCTCAATGAAGGTGCCTTTCCTGAGACAGGACCTTCATCTCCCTTAATCTGGCAGTGCTGAGCCCTGACAGGCCGGGCTGCGGCAGCTGGATGGATGAGCTGTCATGCTGTGCGTGAGCGCCAGCACGGAGGGCCAGCAAGGTGAACTAAAGAGGGGCTGGCCCACTAGCGTGTCCTGAATGGCTGCAACTTGGACACCCTTCACAGAAATACACTCCCGCCTTTACTCACGAAGTCGATAAGCATTTATTAAGCACCTGCTGTATGCCAGGTACTCTGCTAAGTGCTTAGGATGCAAAGAAAGACCCCCACCCCCCAAAAAATATGATGGGAAGAAAATTGGATTTAAAGCCAGAAGACCTGAGATCAAATCCTGGCTGTGCCACTCTAAGCCTCAGTCTCCTCCATTGTTAAGTAAATTCATACAGTAATAGGAATGAGTTTTTAGAACTGGAAAGGGCTTTGGAGGTCCCTGAGTGGGACCATCTCATTTTAGAGAAGGGGAAACAGGTCCTACTGATGGGAAGGGACACAAGTAGGACCTTAGGGGCAGAGATGAGCCTAGAAGCCAGGCTTCCTGACTCCCAGGCCTCTTTTCACTCTACCCAGATTTCTCTCCCTTCAGGCAGGGGCCTGAGGCCTCACTCGGGATTATTACAATAGCAGGAACCAGATCGGTTTCTGTCCTGACGCATTGGGGATGCTCTTCCCAGAGCTGAGCTGGCTGTTCCCAGAAGGCCCTGCTTCAGAATGGTGTCCTTCGTGCCTACCTGTCCCCCAGCTGGCAGGCTTGAAAGCCCCGGTCTCCCTCCCTCTCCCCAAATCCCAGGAGAACCAGCTTGATTTGGAGAACAAAGAAGCATCCCCCTTGCCCCCAACAAAGTTCTCTCATTCAGTGATGCAGTGGGGAGCACATAGAGTCCGGGGCCAAGGCCACTAGGCCTGCCCTCCCATCTACTGCTTGTATAACTGGACAACTCACTTGGCTTTTTCTCCGCCCTAAAATGAGACCATGAATTCAGTGTGATCTCCAAGGACCCCCTTAGTGCTTGAGAAGATAGTACTTAGGGCTGGAAGGGTCCAGCTCCTTTGTTTTACAGAAAGGGAAGCAGAAGCTAAGAGCTTAATTGACATTGACAGCAAGTTACTGGCAGAGGCGAGGCTAGGACGTAGGTCTCCTAAATCTGCCAGCCCAGCCTTCTGTCCATCCCACCCAGAACCCTCATGTATAAAGGAAAAAACACCAGACTGAGAGTCAGAAGACCTGGTTTCCCATTCTGACCCCACTCTTGTGTGACCTTGGGACAAGGGCCTGTAGCTCCCTGGGGTTCCTCATCTGTAAATTGTGGTGGGGGTGGGGAGGGGAGGGAGAGGGGCGGGTGTTGTCTCAGGTCTTCTGGCTCTAAATCTAAGAGGCTCTGATCTTCCCCCTTCCTTCCTCCAGCCCTGTGACTTTTTATAATAAAGTAATTTTTCTCTCCTGCCACTGGAGGGCAGGGCTGGCCCTTAGAATTCCAGGCTCTGGAGCCTCTTTCTCAGCATCTCATTCCAATACCCAACTTAGTCTTCATACCTCCCCTGGGGTTGACTTGTGTTCCCTCTGGAAGGGTTCTTTCTCCCATGAAATGGGGAGGCTTGGGGGGATGGGGAGGAGGGAGGTATGGAATGTGTTCGTGAGAACTCCAAAGTGAGTGTTGAACTGAGAGCAAAGGATTGGGATTCACCTTCTGGACTCTTGTTACTCCTTCTATGTCTAACCGAATGCAAATTAGATCACCTCTCTGGGCCACAGTTTTATCCTCTCTAAAATGGGAGGCTTAGACTACATGCTCTGAGAGGTTGGTCCCAGCTCTGACATTCTCTGTTCTAAGGGCCCTCCCAGCTCTGACATTCTGTGTTCTAAGGGCTTCCCAGCTTTGACATCCTGTGTTCTAAGCTCCCTCCCGGCTCTGACATTCTGTGTTCTAAGCTCCCTCCCAGCTCTGACATTCTGTGTTCTAAGAGCCCTCCCAGCTCTGACATTCTGTGTTCTAAGGGCCTTCCCAGCTCTGACATCCTGTGTCCTAAGGGCCCTCCCAGCTCTGACATCCTGTGTTCTAAGCTCCTTCCCAGCTCTGACGTTCTATGTTCTAAGGGCTCTTCTATCTTAAGTTCTAAAATTTTGGTTCTGACATTTTATAACCCCGTAATCTTTTTTCTCCCCCAGGAGGCCTATGGGAAATGGAGAGCCCACCCACCTGCTTGACTGTGGGCCCAGGGCCCATCCGTACCCTCCTGAGCCTGGAGGACGCCGTGTGGGCCAGTTGTGGGCACCAGGTCACTGTGCTGGACGCTACCACCTTGCAGACTCAGGTATAAGCCCCCGTCCCCAGCTTCATCTCCTCTCTCCTGGTTCCTGAACTCTAGCTTGTGGGACTGGTTTTCTAGTCCTTCTGTGAGCTTGCTTTTGTTTCTCTCCTAGTCAGTGAGCAACAGCTGTGTCATAATTAATCTTTGTGTCTCCTTCCTCAGCAACTTAGGCCTCTACACGGGCTAGGTACATAGTCACGGCTTAGTGTTTCTGGAATCATTGGGTTCTAGCTTAGTGTCAGATGCTCTGCTTGGAGAGGGTGCAGGGTTTGTGGTCAGAGGTCTTGGGCTTCCATCCGCGCTCTCCTATTTGTATTTCCCTGTCTGAGACTCTTTCACTCTTTACCCTGTGGTTAGACTAGATGACTTGTGCAGCGACATTAATTAAGCTCCTACTATGTGCCTTTAAAGCATTATTGTAAATCAGTCAGCCATCTAGACTTTGCTAGGTGCCTACAATGTGCCTAAGCACTGCGGAGAAAAGAGAAAGACTCCCCAAGGAACTTAGAGTCTCCTGTAGGGTAAGACACATTCACAGTTAATGTAATGCAGAGTGGGGAGCTCACACAGAGCTCAGGCAGATGCAGCTCTAGGAAGGTTTGGGGAGGCCGAGGGCATGAGGGCACTCATTGTTAGGCTAAGTTCCATAAATCTTTTGATAGGTTTCTGAGTTTTATTCCACAAAGCGGGGAGAGTGATAAGCGGAGCCCTGTTCAGCATGCTCTATCCTGTCTCTCAAAGCCTCCTTGATTCCCTCCAGGCTTTTCAAGCCTGGCCAGGTTCTTTCTAGTGTTTGTTCAGGGGGACGAGTCCCCTGGATGGAGGGCATCCGGCATTGCTATAGCTCACAGCTAACCTGGAGGTGGGGGTCCTGCTGCCCTGCCTGTGTCTTCTAAGGTGGTCTAGAGGGATTTAGGGACTATTAGGGTTCTATTGGTGTTATCAGGAAATCTCTGAAAGTAGAAGGGGGATAGAGATAGGATGGCTCAGAGGGGTCTAGGATAATAGGAAAAGTTCATCTAGTTTTCTCCCCCTTGCACCTACCTGCCATTTAATAGGTAAGATTACCAGAGAAGAGAAGTCATTTGCCTAAGGTCACTGAGGTAGTGGACATTTGAACTCGGGTCCTTTGACTCCCAATGCAGGTTCTTTCTGTGATGTCATGTTGTCCCTCGAGAGAAGGTTTCTGAGCTTTTAACCCTCACCCCCTCAAATAAGATTTCAGACTTGCTTCCTTATTATTTCTATGATCAAGAGCAGAACCCAGGGAGGATTTCTGTCACCTCCCCCATATCCCTCATCATCCCCTTCCAGCCCCTGGCAGCGCTCGCTCGCTCTCTCTCTCTCTCTCTCTCTCTCTCTCTCTCTCTCTCTCTCTCTCCCTCCCCTCCCTCCCCTCCCTCCCCTCCCCTCCCCTCCCCTCCCCTCCCCTCTCCTCTCCTCTCCTCTCCTCCTTCCCTTAGAATCCAGAATATCAGAGCTGGTAGGGCCCTTGAACATAGAATGTCAAAGCTGGGAAGTACACAGAATATCAGAGCTGGGAAGGCCCTTAGAACATGGGATGTCAGAGCTGGGAAGGCCCTTAGAACACAGAATGTCAGAGCTGGGAGGGCCCTTAGAACACAGCATGTCAGAGCTGGGAGGGGCCTTGGAGCACAGAATGCCAGAGTTGGGACACCATAGAATATCACAGCTGGAAAGATTGCATATTTAAATCTAGAACCCTGGAAGTCATCCAGTCCAATCCCCTTATTTAACACGGAGCCCCTGAGGCTCTGAGCAAGAAGGTGACTTAGCTGAGGACACCCAAGGATTGAGGCTTATTGGGGACAGAATCTGGGCTGTGTCTCCTGATGTCACCTCTTTAACATTCTAGAGGCCTGCTTTGTCTTCTCTGCACACATTCAGCTTTCTTCAGGGGTCAGGAACTTTTCTCCGAGTCTGATCTGGACCCCTCTGTTGTATTTTGATGTAGGAAGGAGCATCGGTTCTGTTAAAGTCTGTCCCACCACTGGTATGAAGACAATGAAACAAGGGCTCTGTAACCCAGCCTTCCCAGGGAAGGATGGCAAGGTGAATGGCACTTTGCCTTTACTCTATTTGTCTCTTTTAAGCCCTGCACATACCTAAGGTGGCTGGGTTTTTTTACGTGCTCCTTGCAGACTGCAAAAGGGAAAAATCACCCCGGGTTGGTGTCCTGTTCCCCTCTGACCTCTCCCTTTCTCTCTTCTGCTCTCCTTCTCTGGCCCCTCTCCAGCCTGGCCCTGGCCCACACAGCCAGTCTCCTGAAAGGCTGGCTCCCGCCTTCCCACCCGGGGCCAGAGTGCACAGCAGCCTCCAGCTTGTGGCTGTGATGATTTAAGATTAGTTCTGTGCTCGACGCTCTTAAAAGGGGATCAATATGGCCTTTCACCTGCATTTTACACCATGCTGGAGCACCGTGGGGGGAGGGAGGGGCGGCGGGGGCCCAGAGCAGCGGAAGCTTGAGCTGCAGCAGTCCAGCAAAATTGAAAAGTTTCAGGGCCCAGTGAGATGCAGGCGGCGAGCCTTCGGCACACACAATCATTTTTCCATTCTGTTCTGTAACAAGGTGAATGCTATCCATATTTAATAAAGAGTCACTCCTGCAGTTTGGAATGGAATAGAAATGGGGCCCAATCGACAGCCACGGAGGCTCTGGAAATGGCTGCTAATGATGGCCTGGGCCATCCTCTGTACTCTGTCCTCAGGCCTTCCCCCTTGTAGCTCTCTCTGCCAGGAGGGAGTTTTTTTAGGCTCGATGTCCATTGTGATTATGATATCGTGTGTGTGTGTGTGTGTGTGTGTGTGTGTGTGTGTGTGTGTGTGTGAGAGAGAGAGAGAGAGAGAGATAGAGAGAGAGAGAGAGAGAGGGAGAGAGAGAGAGAGAGAGAAAGAGAGGCCAAACTGGGACATCTGTCTGCAAAGATTCACTACTGAACAAATAGCCTAGCCATACAGAAAAAGCTCTCTCGTTAGGTAGCCCGGTGAATAGAGCACTGAATTTGGGTTGGGAAGATCCAAGTTCAAATCTTGCTTCAGATACTTAGTAGCTTGTAACCTTTAACTTTCTCTCAGTTTCCTCATCTGCAAAATTGGGGTGGTAACAGCTCCTACCCCCTGAGGACCAAATGAGATGACATGTGTAAAGCACTTTGCAAAGCTTAGAAGGACTGCATGAACGCTAGCTAGCTATCATTAGGAGTCATGGCATCATGAGACTGGAAGGGAACTCAATGGTCATCCAGTGCCAGGTATCCCTGGAAAGGAATGTGCACATAGTAGGACACGCTCCCACTATGTGTAACATGTACAAACAGTCATCCATCCTGGGCTCCTGTGAGGGGGAGCCCACCCTCTCCAAGTCCCAGCCCATGCCATTGTTAGACAGCACTCCCGCCATGGGATGCCCATCCTAAACCTGCCTCTTTTCACCTTCTCTCTGTCTCTTCCGATTTGTCCTCTGGGGCCGTGGACGGCCTCGTCCATGAACAGCCCCTTAGATACCAAAGATATGTCCCTCCCCTCAAGTCTTTCCATTACACTGGGATTCCCACTTCATCTCACCTCTCTCTGTATGTCTCTGGCTCACAGCCCTTCCCCATTCCACTTTCTCTGTCCTGGACACCATCTAGCTTCTCTTGTGGTGTTCAGAACCTGAGTTCTCCAGATGGGTCTGAGCAGGGCAGAAGACCCGAGTTCCACACCTAGCGCTTTCACCCTCTGGACTTTCATTTCCTCACTTATTAAACAAGGGAATTGGATTGATCTCTGTGGTACCTTCTAACCGTCACTTTCTTAGATGTGTAATAGATGTGTGCCCCTGGGCAAGGCATTTTCAGAACCTTGCTTTTCTTGCCTGGAAAATGGGTACAGGAGCCCTCATTCCAAACGCACAAGGTTGCTCTGAGGAAATCTCCTTGTTAGACAAAGGCTCTGAGGTCACGTTGTGGAGAGGGGGAGAATGGAGAGGGTCTGGTTGGCCTTTCTGAGCCTTCTCTTAAAGGTCAGGCCTCTCTTCACATCTCCCTCCTTAGCTGCAACGATTCAATTGTTCACACATTTGTCCCAAATCTTTGGATATGTTTTTCTCCCTCCCTGGGTTGTCCCTTGGGCTAATCCATGAATTTTAGGCTAATGTAGGAAGAAGGGCTTCTTTTAACTTCAGTTCTGAACTTGTGTGGTACGTATTCCACAGTGTTGGCTTTCCCACCTTGCTGCCTTAGGGTTTTCTGAGCTAACCTCATTCTTGCAGCCAATTAATCTTTGTCTGCCTCATTTTCCTCTCCTGTAAAATGGGGCTGATTATAATAGCGTCTACTTGCCGGGGTTGTTGTGAGCATCAAATGAGATGATACTTGTAAAGCACTTACCATGGTGCCTAGCACATAGTAGGCACTTACAAATGCTAATTCACTCCCTAACTCCAGCCCTTTCCAGTTTTATTGAACCTTCCAGGAGTGTTGCACCTCTCTCTTCCTGGTCTTTGGGAGACCAAGACCACCACGTCCCCAGTGAGGCTTCAGAGGATGGCTTTGGTCAGCCCCAATTAGAGGGGCATTGGGACCTCTGGCCATGGCCTGGTCGGCTCGCATGCTGGATCTCTCCATAAGCCCCATGTGTGGCCCTTTCCTCTCGGCCCTGCCTGGCTGCAGCTCTGCTGATGCTGCAGACATCGGGCCGCGTGTGTGGTGATCATGTCCAGCTGATGGCTCAGCATCTCGATCCTCTTGGAGGGGGCGTGGCAGGGACTGTCAAAGGAGTAATGTCACGCACCCAGGGCCTGTGTCAACACAGCGGCCTCCACGTTCATTATCTAGATCGCCACCTTCAAAGTCTAATCCAGTCTTTCTGGAGTTCATTTTCTCTGATCGCTGGAGGGGGAAGCAGGCTGAGATGATGCCTGCATCTTAATTTAAAGAAAACTGAATCGGCCCAGCTGGCAAGGACGCCTCTTATCTGTGCTCGACCCAACTGCCGACTTCTGACTGAGGCCATGGGAGGGGGATGGTCCAACAACACCCCCTTCTCCCAACCCCTGGACACTCTGCCCTTTGGCCTCGTACCCTATGGATGGACCCAGCTGGCCATAAGAAGGAAATTCATTTCCCTGCTCCCCAGCCGGATATAGTTAGGAAACAGGACATTTTCTTCTCAGATCAGTGTCTCCAAAGCCAACTCCATTATTGTTAGAAAGACTTTGCTAATAACACTCATCCACTCCCCCCTGCTGTGGAGTACTATAGACAGAATGCAGATTACATTCTTTAGAATTGGCAAGTTGAGTGTCAGAGCTGGGAGGGTTCTTTAGAACATAGAATGTCAGAGCTGGAAATGTGCTTAGAACACAGGATGTCAGAACTGGGAGGGACCTTAGAGCATAGCATGTCAGCTGGGAGGGCCCTTAGAACACAGAATGTCAGAGCTGGAAATGTGCTTAGAACGCAGGATGTCAGCACTGGGAAGGACCTTAGAGCATAGCATGTCAGCTGGGAGGGACCTTAGAACACAGAATGTGAGATCTGGGAGGGCCCTTAGAACATAGAATGTCAGAGCTGGAAATGTGCTTAGAGCACAGGATGTCAGAACTGGGAGGGACCTTAGAACATAGAATGTGAGATCTGGAAATGTCCTTAGAACACAGGATGTCAGAACTGGGAGGGACCTTAGAGCATAGCATGTCAGCTGGGAGGGCCCTTAGAACACAGAATGTCAGAGCTGGAAATGTGCTTAGAGCACAGGATGTCAGAACTGGGAGGGACCTTAGAACACAGAATGTGAGAGCTGGAAATGTCCTTAGAACACAGAATGTCAGAGCTGGAAATGTGCTTAGAACACAAGATGTCAGAACTGGGAGGGTCCTTTAGAACATAGAATGTCAGAGCTGGAAATGTGCTTAGAACACAGGATGTCAGAGCTGGGAGGGACCTTAGAACACAGAATGTCAGAGCTGGAAATGTGCTTAGAACACAAGATGTCAGAACTGGGAGGGACCTTAGAGCATAGCATGTCAGCTGGGAGGGCCCTTAGAACACAGAATGTCAGAGCTGGAAATGTGCTTAGAGCACAGGATGTCAGAACTGGGAGGGACCTTAGAACATAGAATGTGAGATCTGGAAATGTCCTTAGAACACAGAATGTCAGAGCTGGAAATGTGCTTAGAACACAAGATGTCAGAACTGGGAGGGACCTTAGAACACAGAATGTCAGAGCTGGAAATGTGCTTAGAACACAAGATGTCAGAGCTGGGAGGGACCTTAGAACACAGAATGTCAGAGCTGGAAATGTGCTTAGAACACAAGATGTCAGAACTGGGAGGGACCTTAGAACACAGAATGTCAGAGCTGGAAATGTGCTTAGAACACAAGATGTCAGAACTGGGAGGGCCCTTAGAACACAGAATGTCAGAGCTGGAAATGTGCTTAGAACACAAGATGTCAGAACTGGGAGGGACCTTAGAACACAGAATGTCAGAGCTGGGAGGGACCTTAGAACGGAGAGTGGAACCCCATCACTTTTCTACCTTGTACTCGTCTGTGCCCCTGGCATGTCTCCCTAGTAGAAGGTGCGCTCCTGGAGGGCGGGAGAGCCTCGCCCGCGTTAGGCACTCAGTAAGAGCTTGTTGACTTGACTTTATAATGTAGAATGTTAGTGTTCGGAGAACATTCGCCTTCAGACCATGGGCCCAACACCCCACCTTGCTCACGTGGAGCACTGAGCTCCTTCTCCTCCTTCTGCCCTTCCTGAATGCAGGGTTCATTACTTTTCCTCAAGCCATTGCCTCAGGCCCTTGATGCATTCACACCATTTATGGTGGGACTCTCGGCTGGTTTGTCTTTTTCTCTAAGTGACAATAATAATAGTAGCTAATATTTATGTAGCATGTACTATATGTACCAGGCACTGTGCTAAACGCTTTACAAATATCTCATTTCATCCTCATAACAACCCTGCGAGGTCGGTGCTATTACCATCCCCCCTGCCCATTTTACAGGTGAGGAAACTGAGGCAGACAGCAATCAAGCGACTTGCCCAGGGTCTCACAGCTGGATTTGAACTCAGGCCTGCTGCCCTATCCATTGTGACACTTAGTTCTTTTATATCTCACAGAATCTTAAGATGCTGATTCCAAGCTTCAAAAAGTAGGGTGTGGGAGAAGCAATGGGTTAAACTCATCAACCGAGCATTTAGTGCGCCCCCTGGCTGGCTTCTTAGCTCGGTGGAAGTGCTGACAGGGTTTGGCACAGACCAGTGAGCTCGTCTCTGGTCCACGGACCATGTCTTTACCTCCCCCATCTCCCCTCCCCCACCCCACCCTGACACCTGCCAGGTCATCTTGACAATTTAAGCCATTAATCACCAGTGAGAGAATGTGGATGGTTCAGAGCAACGTGGAGGTTCACCAGTCAAAACCAGTGTCCTCCTAGGGTCAGGAGCCATCTTCCAGCTGTACAGACATTTATTGAACCCCTTGTCTGTGCCTGGCACCCTGCTAGGTGGTGGGAGTACAAAGGCAGTTGTGAGCCAATCCCTGCCCTCACTGTCCTCCATTCTCCTGGAAGGATGCACCATGGACACAGATAGTGATGATGGGGAAAATAAGGAAGAGAGAACTCTCTGGGTGGGACAACCAAGAAAGGCTTCCTAGGGGAGGCAGCACCCAAGCCAGGCCTAGAACTTGAGGATTCTGTGAGGCAGACCTTAGGTGGGGCAGCATACCAGGTGTGAGGAATGTCCTGTGCACATTCATGGAGGCCGGAACTGCAAAGTCAAGACTTGTATAGAGTAGTTCATGTTGTTCAGTTGTGTCCAACTCTCTGTGACCCCATCAGGGGTTTTGTAGGCAAAGATGCTGGAATGATTTGCCATTTCCCTTCTCCAGCTCATTTTACAGATGAGGAAACTGAGGCAAATGGAGTTAAGTGACTTGCCTAGGGTCACATGGCTAATAAATGTCTGAGACCAGATTTGAACTCATGAAGATTACTCTTCCTGACTCCAGGCCTATGTACTCCTACTCTGTGCACTATGGAGCCCCCTAACATTAGAGTTGTCCAAAAAGTGGCATGTATTCCCTTGGGAGATCA
Source organism: Trichosurus vulpecula (assembly GCF_011100635.1). Taxonomy (NCBI): domain Eukaryota; kingdom Metazoa; phylum Chordata; class Mammalia; order Diprotodontia; family Phalangeridae; genus Trichosurus; species Trichosurus vulpecula. The sequence goes on from NC_050574.1 coordinate 50,234,735, forward strand.
TAGAGGATCACAGAATTAGAGCTGGAAGGAACCCCGAATGCTATCTAGTCCCACCACCCCATTTTACACGTGGGGCCCAGAGAAATGAATGGACTTGCTTAAGACCACACGGGCTGTGTCAGAGGCAGGATTTGAACCTGGGTCCTCTGACTCCAGAGGCATCTTAGACAATATCTATTCTGTCCCCACCTCATTTATATTTTTAAGCAGAACCTGTGATTTCCTCCGTGGAGGGAATTCCCAATGATCCATTCCCTCCACCAGGGCAGATTGATACTTACCTTCCGATTTATGGTCATAGGCAATTGTATGGGGACACCAAGAAGTTGAGCACCTTGCCATGGGTCACACAGAGGTCACAGGTCAGAGGCCTTTTGGACCCCCAGTTCAGCTTTTATAAAGAGTTGGCTTCAATTTACAAGTGAGGAAAAGTGACCCTGTGGAGTGGTTTGCCCAAGGTGACCCAGGAACTGGTCCAGCCCTCATTTAAGATTTTGTATTTGGATGTAATTTGGTTCTGTTTCTCTGTGCTGGTGTTGTTTCCTCCAATGGAATATAGACAAAGCCTTCTTCCCTTATGTCTTAGCACCTGGCCCATAGTAAGCACTTCGCAAATGCTGAATGAATGAATGAAGTCAGGTTCTTTGACCCCAAATCCAGGGCCTTTCCACACTACAAGAACCCTGGTCACCACCTGTAAAATGAGGAGAACCACATTGAGCAGATAGTGGACGGAGCACTGGTTTTCTAATCAGAGGATCTGTGTTCAAATCCACCTGTGTGACCTTGGACAAGTCAGATAACTTTGGGCCTCGATGGACTCATGCATGATGTGAGGGCATTGGACTAGAGCGCTCCGTCCAAGGTTCCCTTCCAGCTGTAGATCTACATATTATCCTATGAACGCCTGCCCTGACCCTCCCCAGGCTCATCATGAGGGTGCAAGGAAGCCTGGCTAGGTGAGCTTGCTTCATCACACAGGTTGAAAGGCTGAGGGTGGGGAGGCAGCTGTGGCAGGGGGAGAGGATGGCAATCAGGAAGGGACTTGATGGAGGGCCTGGAGTTTGAGATAGCTCCCGGCTTTGAGTTGTACATGTGAAGGGCACTTACCGCAAGATGCATTCTCCATCATAATCTGTTCTCTCCGGCTGCGACCGGCGTCTCCCAGCTCCTACTGTCTCCTCGGCTCTTAGGCTTTGCCCTCTGACCCCATCACTAATATTTCTTGTCACTAAACACGACAAGGAGAAAACATCTCGAGGCCCCTTGGCATAAACAGAGTTTACAGAATTGCGTCCACCCCCCCTTCCCCAGCCCCGCTACCCCTGGCATTCCCACCCTTAATTTTCACATTTAGTGCCCAAACTGAGTTTGCATGTATTAGCTGTTGTAAATCTTTCATAACAACGCCACGCAGCATGAATAATGCATCACAGGCCTGTATTAGTTTTCTGTCTCCTATCTTATTTATGACACAAAACGGGTGGGAATTTGCAAAAGTGGAATCTGGACGCGGGGGTTCCTGGGTAATCATATGCAAATTGGCGTGAGGGCTGAGAGATTGACTGGGTTCCGGTAATACTGAGAAGCTGCCAGCCTGATGAGTCTGGGTGTTTGGACCACTGGAGCATGAGGGATCGAAGGTCCTGTCATTTGGGAGCACTGTCTTCCCTGAACAATTCTGTCTTAATTTTTAGTATGGGGTTTGGTTTTGTTTTTTGGTTGTAGGATGGTGGGGAGAAGTGTGGTTGTTTTCGAGGTTGGCAGGTAAAACCTGAGAAAGTTGACTTTCTAGATGCTGTGAGAATTGGGAAACTGTTGCTGTGACTGACTCGTTGTGGCCCCGTTTGGGATTTTCTTGGCAGAGATAGTGGAGTCATTTGCCATTTCCTTCTCCGGCTCATTTTACAGATGAGGAAACTGAGGCAAACAGGGTAAAGTGATTTGCCCAGGGTCACCCAGCTAGGAAGTGTCTGAGGCCAGATTTGAACTCAGGGAGATGAGTCTTCCTGACTTCAGGTCTGGTGTTCTAACCACTACACCACCTAGCTGCCTGGGAGCTAGGAAACAGGAATAATACTAATGACTGACATTCTATAATGTACTTTAAGGTTTATAAAGCTCATCTCTTGTCTCCTCTGAGCCTCACCACAGCCCTCCGAGGTAGGGACGTCAGCTATTAACCCCCTTTGGCAAATGAAGAAACTTCATCTCAGCCACTTGTTCAGGGTCCTGCAGCTAATAAGTATTCAAGCAAGATTCAAAGACAGGAGGTCCATTGGGCCTGTACTGGGTTTGAAATTAGGACTTGGGTTCCACATGCCGCTCTCACACTTAACTCCACGTGGGACTTTATGCGAGATGTTGAACTTTGGTGGGACTCAGTTTCCTTGTCTGTCATGCAAGGGGATTGGACTAGGTGGGCCCTAAGGTCTCTTTGATCTATAATTCTACATCCCATAGCCAGTTATGCACTGGGCCGCCTAGATGGCTAGATGCTTACTGCCTGTGTGACCTTGCGTGATCCGCACCATCACCACCACCGCCATCAATAGCAGCCAGCACTTCAGTAACCCGCTGAGATTTGAGAAGCTCTTTACCACGGCTTTTTCATTTAATTTTCAGAACAACCAGCCCCATGAAGTGGTCGCTGTTATGAATCCCCATTCTTAGGCTGACAGTGATTAAGTGACTTGCCTCTAAGGTCGCTCACACAGCTGGTAGAGAGTCTGAGCTTTGAACTCGAGGCTTTCTGACCCCAAATCCAGTGCTCTATGCACTATCTTACCGGCTTGCCTCATTTAGTATCCCCGGGCCTCAGTTTCCACACCTGTAAAATGAGGGAGTTGGATGGGATGGCCATCCCGAGGGTCCTCCGGCTCTAGAGTGATGGATCAATGAAAGGTCATGTTGGTAAGTTCTCAAGGAGAGGGGCAGAAAGAGGGCCAGGTTAGATAGAAAACACTTTGTGGCATTGGTGCGAGGTTGCAGGAACAGAAGCGCAATACTGCAAACAAGGATGGTGATGGCTCTCGTGTTCTGGTTCCCTGTTCTTAACTCAGGGGGGTGCTGGGGCCAGTTTGATCAGGATCGTCAGAGCCCGTGGTTCAACTTTTTTTTTTTTTTGGAGGTAATGGGGTTAAGTGACTTGCCCAGGGTCACACAGCTAGTAAGCGTCTGAGCCAGATTTGAACTCAGGTCCTTGTGACTCCAGGGCTAGTGCTCTATGCACTGTGTCACCTAGCTTCCTCAATGGTTAAATTTCCAACGCAAGTATTTACATTTCACAAATCAGCAAATGCTACAGATCAAGGCTCGAGTTATTATGTCGTGGCTTGTCTAGACTTTAGGAAGTTATAGAGAAAATGATAATGAGGAAGGTTAAACTTAAACGTTAGAGAGCTGGTTGTTAAACGTTTCTTCAGCGTGCCCCTTTCTGAGGCCCTCTGGAGTATCGCGTAGCGTAAACAGGTAGAGAAGTGGTTAGAGCACTGGGCTTGGAGTCGGGAAGGCCTTGCCTCGCTTATTTACTAGCTGTGTGACCCTGGGCAGAAGAATGATGACCACAGTAACATTTATCCATCACTCACCATGTGCCGGGCGCTGTGCTCAGTTTTCTTATTTATCAAATTGAGATAATAATGGCGCCTTCTTCCCAGGCGTATTGTGGGGATCAGATGAGATTGACGGGGAAAAGCATTCCGCAAACCGTAAGTGTTAGAAAGGGCTGTGATGGTCATTGTTGTTGTTAAATGCTGGTGACGCATTTCTGTGAGTGTGATACCCACTGAGAGAATATAATAAAATGCCTTTATCTGCCTTAAAAAAAAAAAAATGCTGGTGACGACGACGATGACGACGATGATGATGACGATGACGACGATGACGACGACGATGAAGATGATGATGATGACGATGAAGATGACGATGACGATGAAGACGATGATGACGATGACGACGATGATGACGATGACGATGAAGATGATGACGATGACGATGAAGATGATGATGATGACGATGAAGATGACGATGATGATGATGACGATGAAGACGATGACGACGACAATGATGATGACGATGACGATGATGATGATAACGATGAAGATGATGACGATGAGGATGACGATGACGATGAAGATGATGATGATGACTTCTGGGCACTTTGGCACCAAAGAGGAGCCCTTCCAGGGGAGGGTGACCAGGTGGACAGGACAATGGAAACTCTGCCATACCAGAACTCGTTGAAGGAAATAGAAATATTTGGCCCGTGGCTGGGTGGCACAGTGTATAGAGTTGCCAGGCCTGAGTTCAAATCTAGCCTCAGGCACCTACTAGCTGTGTGACCCTGGGCAAGTCACTTCACCCTGTTTGCCTCAGTTTCCTCATCTGTCAATTGAGTTGGAGAAGGAAATGGTAAACGACTTTAGTGTCTTTGCTAAGAAAACCCCAAATGGGGTTATGAAGAGTCAGACATGACTGAAAAACAACTCCACAACAACTAGAGGGCTTAGAGAGCACAGTCTCTCCACAGCTGTAGACTGTCATGTTGGGTGAGCTTGTTCTGCCTGGCAGAAGGAGGCATTCTAGGTGGAAATAGCAGAGAAATTAGTTGCTCCACATGGGCCCATTTAGAGGTAGAAGGGACTGTAGAAGTCCGGAGAGGTTATCACTTGCCCACATGGGGTCACCTAGGTCCTCTGACCCAATACCCAGGGCTGTCAAAACTAGTCCTGCTCAAAGCCTCCCTTCCTAGAGGTCGGCCAGCCTCCTGGAGGTCCACATTACTCCCTTTATCTGTGTTATCTCCTTTGAGCCTCACAAAAACCCTGGGAGATAAGATGCTGCCATTATTCCCATAATACCGAGAGGGATGACATGTTTTGTCCAGTATCTGAGGCTGGATTTGAACTCAGGCCCTCCTCACTCAAGGTCCAATGCCCTTTTCACTCTGCACCCTAGCTGTAAAATGAAGACGTTCAATTAGATGTCGGTCTTGTCCCAGATGCTGTTGAGGGGGTTCATGTTCAGGTACGGCTTAGAACAGACACACCTTAGGTCCTTTTTCCCACTGGGGCTTTGTGATTCTCTGATGGTATTCAATGCCCAAAGAGCCCCAAGCTGAAAGTCAGGGTCCTTGGGACACAGCCCGAGTCTGCCCCTTACTCTGTCACCTTGTCCAAGTCAGTTTCCCATTTATGGACCTTTCTTTTTTCTTCAGTCAAATGAGGGAACTGGACTGCTTGGTTTCTGAGGTCCTTAGAGCTCTTAATCCTGTCCTGGGGAGTATAGTAGAAGGGCTAAAGCCCAGCCCTTGGAAAGAATTTTTTTAAAAAAATTATCTTCAGTCTCCTCCTTTGATAGTGGAGAAAACGGAGACCCAGAGACCAAAAAGTGAAGTGAAGCACAAGATATGGTGCTGGGTGGAGGACTCAGACCAGCAACCCTGACTCCCAGCTCGGTGCTGCTCTAGGCAGTCTCTGTATTTTGGTGTCTAAACGTCAGAACTTCCAGGTCCTCACAATTCTGAGATCACCCTGCCTATCTAACATGGATTCTTACCTCCCAACAGGAGCCATAGAACGTTAGACCTTGGAGGGACTTTAGAATCTAGTGTGCTGGAGCTGGGAGGGGCCTTAGAACATGGGATGGCAGAGCTGGGAGGGCCCTTAGAACACAAAATGTCAGAGCTGGGAGGGCCCTTAGAATATGGAATGTCAGAGCTGGGAGGGGTCTTAGAACACAGAATGTCCAAGGTGGAAGGGACCTTAGATCATCGCACTTTGTAGCTGAGAGGGATCTTACAAGATTGAGCACTAGAGCCAAGAGGGAAGTCAGAACAGAGAGTGTCAGAGCTGGGAGGGACCTTAGTGGTTATTTAATCTGGCCCCCTCGTTTTGCTCATGAAGAAGTGAAAAGAGGTTTGGATGGACTTGCCCCAGACCACACGGGCAGTAACAGAGCTGGGAATCTAACCTGGTTCCTCTCGTGCTGTCCTCCGCTGGCTCCCTTATGCTGCCCTTCTCCTACTCCCTCCCACTTGCCCCTGTAAGATCAATCCAAAAAGAAAAGTTTCCTGTGTGTGTCTCAGGACATACAATTCTTGAATTTTCCTCTCTGGAGCAGCCAGACCATTTGTGGCTTCCCCTCCCATCCCGTTGGCCTCCAGTGGTTCTGACTCCTGAGATGGTTTCCACTTTTTCCCCAGATTGGACTGGGGCTATGCTTTTGATAACCCTGTTGTCATCTAGGCAAACAAAGTGCCTAGGACCATAATCCCCCTTCTGATAAATGATTATTCCTTCCACCTCTCACACGCCCCGACCAAGTGGGAAATAAGAATGATTCTGCAAAACCATGGTGTTTCTTCTGTTATGACTAATGCGGCCAGGGCCTATGTAATCTGCAGCCTCAGCCTGTGATGAGCTTGATAACTCCCCCTCCGGGTAAGAGTATAAATAGGTTCTAAGCAGATGTTCTATGCGGGGGTGGGGAGGAGGGGGAGGGGTGACAGCTGGGAGGGACACACTTAGGTTTTCACAACTGTGTTTGCTTAGACAAAGAGCCCAGGTGCCTCTGTGAGTGACTCCCTGAAAACACACAGAGAGCCTGGGAACGTTCTTCCTTCTGGGAGTTTGGACAGCAACCTGGTCCATTAGCTGTTGTCTGAGGCACGGATAATCAGTACAGCGCAGGGAAAAGAGTGATGGGTTTGGAGGGAAAGGAGCTGAGCTTGGATCCCTCCTCTGCCTCCAGGGGAGGTATGGAGGTGGCAGAGGACATGGAGTGCTGGAGTCTGGTAAGCCTGGGTTCAGATCCTGCCTCAGACACTTACTGGGCCTTCCCAGTTCTGACATCCTGCGTCCTAAGGGCCCTCCCTGCTCTGACATCCTGTGTTCTAAGGCCCTCCCAGCTCTGACATCCTGGGTTCTAAGGTCCCTCTCAGCTCTGACATCCTGTGTTCTAAGGTCCTCCCAGCTCTGACATCCTGGGTTCTAAGGCCCCTCCCAGCTCTGACATCCTGGGTTCTAAGGTCCCTCCCAGCTCTGATATCCTGGGTTCTAAGGTGCCTTCCAGTTCTGACGTTCTAAGTTCTAGAGGCTCTCTCAGGTTCATCTGACATCCTGTGTTCTAAGTGCCCTCCCCAGCTCTGACATCCTGTGCTCTAAGGCCCTGGACTTGCCTCAGTTTCCTCATCTGTAAAATGATGGTAATATACAGGGTTGTTGTGAGGATCCAATGAGATCACGTCTGTAAAATATTTGTCAGCACTAGCAGGCTCTGCAGATGCCCGTTATTGTTGTTGTTGATGTTGGTGCGGGGGTTGTTAATCTGTGTGACCCTGGACCAATCACTTAACCTCTCTTTGCTTTTATGTAAAATCAGTTAGTTAAAATCACTTATTAAGTGCTTACTGTGTGCCAGGTCCTGTGTTAAGCTCTAGGGATACAAAGGAAAACCAAGACACTTTTCCTGTCCTCAGGGAGCTCGCAGTCTAATGGAGGAGACAAAACATGCAGATAGGTGATGTTAGATTCATACAGATCACATAGAAGTGATCTTGGAGGAATGTGGAGGGGCTGGGATGTTATCTGAGTTTTGAAGGAAGCCAGGGAAATTGAGACAGAGGGGAGAGAGCAGAGCATTCTAGGCATGGGAGACAACCATGGAAAAGGCAGAGATGGGAAAGTGAGGATGTGGAGGGAAATGAAGTGTGAGAAGACTGGGACGGTGGAAAGGGACCAGGTTGCGAAGGACAAACGGTGTTCTCTTTGCTCATGGAGCTAATAGAGAACCATTAGAGCCCCTTGAGGGGGTGAGAAGATTAGGACTGTGCTCTAGAAAATATCACTTACGCAGGTGAGTGAAGTGGGGAGGAAATCAAGGCCAAGAAACAAGGTAGAAGGCTTTGGCAGTAGTTCAGGTGAGAGGTGGATTTGAACTAGGATTAGGTCTCTATGGGTGAAAAGAAGGGGAGATAGATGGGCAGCTAGATGGATGGATGGATGGATGGATAGATAAGATAAATAGATAAACAGATGGATGGATGGATGGATAGATAAGATAGATACACGGATAGACAGATGAGATAGCTAGGTAAGATGGATAGATGGATAAGGTGGATAGATAGATGGATGGATAGATAAGATAGACAGATGTACATATATAGATATGCACACATATGCACACAAGACATGAGAAGGTAGAAGTGAGAAGATTTAGCTGCCCATTGGATATGAAGAGTGAATGGTGAGAGTGAATCATCTTGAATGACACCAGGGTTATGGGTCTGAGTGACTGGAAGATGGTGGTCCCCTTGAGAGTAATTGGGAAATAGAGAAAGGGAAAGGGTTTTGGGGGTGGGGAGGTAATGAGTTCTTTTGTCAACCTATTGAGAGTTTAAGATGCCTTCAAGACATCAAGTTCAAGATTTCTAAGAGTCAGTGATGTGGGATTATAATGTGGGAGAGAGACTAGCCCAGGATATGTAGATCAGGGAGTTGCCTGCATAGAGATTCTAATTGACCCCTTGGGAATGAATGAGATCATCATGTGAGATACTAGGGGGGGGATGAGGAAAGAGCCTAGGTGTCTTGGAGACACACGTGGTTAGTTGAAGAACTAGCAAGGGACTCTTAAGAAATAATGGTTGGACAGAGAAGGGGAAAACCAGGAGGGAGGTGGCTAAAAAAGAGAGAGGGGGCACAGAGAAAATGGGAGAAGACATTGGAGAGATGTGAAATGAGGAGGAAAGAGGAGGAAGTTCACTGAATGGTTCACTGAACTACCTCTGGGAGTCCTCAACTGGAGGCCATTATAGATCTGGTTCCCTTTCTGGTGTGCATTGTACTACGGGATGGTCTCTAAGGTGATGGCCAGCTCTGGGATTCTGTGGCTGATTTTGAACTCTGATGAGAAGAGGTAAACTCAGGGTTATAAGAGTCACACCATGATTATATAACATGTGTATGTGTGTACATGTATATATATATGTGTGTATGTATGTGTTTATATATGAGTATATATGCGTGCATGCACACACACACACACTGAAGTCCAGTTGAAAATTTTTTTATAACGACAGGGAAGCAGCCCAGCTCTGTCTCTAGCTGAGGCTTTGGAGCTCTTGTTAAAAAAAAAAAATAAAACCCATGCTCAAAGGCCAAAAGCCCAGAGTTGTGGAGGCTGGATTGGGGTAACCAGCATCTGGCCCCGACCACTTGGTCTTTCTCCCTGCTGGGTGGCATCCTTTCTAACCCACCACCTTTTCTTTACGGCAGTTTTCCTCCTCTTGGCTGGAGCAGAGGAGGGTGCTCATGGGAAGGGAAGGGTAACCACTGTGCCCGGGCCATTGAGTGCCCCAGAAATCCCCTGCAGAAAGATAAAGGAGAGCATGTGTTGGGGCTGAGAGTAATACTCAGGGATTTGGAGGCACCGAGGCGGCTGTAAACCCCGCCAGAGCTTTCCAGGTATCAACACAAGAGATGAAATGCTACAGTGATTCCCATAATTGAAGAAAACAAAAAAATAAATTAAATAGGACTAATGAGGGAAACCTCAATAGCTCACACTTTGAAATGTTTTGCATTTTCTCCATTACTGTTCCCTTGCCCTCCCCTCCCCCACCTAAAAATAGAACTGATTTACTGACTTTTTTTTAAATCATTAAAAGACCAAGATAAAAATAGATAAATGTCTCATCTCTCCTACCTCATTCCCTGCCCCCCCCCCACCCCAAGCCTTGCAAATAACTTTTTGTTAATAGGATAATCTTGGTAACTGTTCTGAGTGAAGGCTGGTAGTCTTTCATTAAGATTTTATTCTTGATTTTCATTTAGCTCCGCTTTCTCATCCTGTCCAGAACCCAAGTTGGATAAGAGCAACAGTGTTGGGTCATGTGCCTCAGAATGTCAAACCACAGGATTTCAGAGCTGGGAGATGCCTTGGTACAGGCAAAGTTGAATCTGAAAGAGACCTTGGAGATGAGCTAGGTTGCTACCTTCATTTGGAAGAGAGAGAATCCAAGGTGGTAGGGACTGTGGCCCGACCTGATAGGGAGACAGAAAGATAAGTGGCAAATGGGCCATCTGTTCTACAATTCCGGGAAACCCTGCTTCTAGATCTGACCAGGTGAATTGAGGTACTGATGAGATTTTCAGCTCTAATATTTGCTCTTCTAATGCCCCTCTACCATTGACATTCTGTGCTCCAAGGGCCCTCCAATCTCTGACATCCTGTGTTCTAAGGTCCCTCCCAGCTCTGACATTCTGTGTTCTAAGGACCCTCTCAGCTCTGACATCCTGGGTTCTAAGGTCCCTCCCAGCTCTGATATTCTGTGTTCTAAGGTCCCTCCCAGCTCTGACATCCTGTGTCCTAAGGGACCCCAATCTCTGACTTCCTGTGTTCTAAGGGCCCTCCCAGCTCTGACATTTCGTGTTCTAAGGACCATTCCAGCTCTGACATTCTGTGTTCTAAGGCCCTTGCAGTTCTGGCATTCTGTCCTCCATGTGGCTTTGTCTTGTACCTTTAAGAAGTGATCAGATAACAAAGCTTCTTGCTCCTCAGGCCTGTGGGCTGCCCTCCCCCACTTGGCAGCACTAACTACACGAATGATGCTGGTGCCAGTTACAGAAGGCAGTCTTATGGCTCATGGCATCTCACCCTGGGCCAGGTGGTTTGTGAGTTTCCTTGTGGTCCCCAGCTCCCCGGAGCCCTATGGTCAATTGATCCTTACCTTACCTTACCTGAATCACTTCAGCAGTAATGGCCTTGAATGCTGAGCTGCTCACCCTGGGGATTTATAGAAATAGGCTCTAACAGGGGCATTTGGCGGCAGAGAAATACTGTGTGTCTGCAGGTGAGGCTGCGTCAGCAACATTCTGGGTTTTATCACTCAGCCCATAACCCGCTGTGAAGGTGCCTGCGGGAAGCTGCCCAGGCATCCTGGCTGGGCCAGATTGCTTTATTTACCAAGCTATAGGGGAACGCCACATGTCAGGGGCTTGTTCCAGTGTGAAATGCGTTTGTAAGTAGAGTAGCTGCAGAGATGCATCTAGATACAAGCTGTTCGCAGGGGCTGGTGGCTTGCACTGTCCCAAGCTCCCCAAACCCACCTCTGCGTCAGCTATCTGGTCCTAATGTACTCTCTGAACCAGCCGGCCGATTCCAACTCCATGTCGTTGTCCTCATCCCCTTCACCCTTTGCATCTTTTGAATCCTTTCCACCATCAAATCTAGGCAGAGATGGCTGAGACAAACTTTAAGCCTGCTGGGCTCGGAGTCCAGTCTTAGAATGTTGGATGTAGAGATTGCTGTAGAACAAGGGGTGGTAGAGCCAGAGAGGCTCTTATAGAATAAGATTTTAAAATGCAGAATATTAGTTTCAGAAGGACCCTTAGAATGTCAAAACTGGGAGGTTGCTTAGAACATAGAATATCTGTGATTGTAGAACACAGCATGTCAGAACTGGAAGGGCCCTTAGAACCCAAAATGTCAGAGCTGGGAGGGCCTTTAGAACATAGGATGTCAAGGCTGGGAGGGCCTTTAGAACATAGGATGTCAAGGCTGGGAGGGGCCTTAGAACACAAAATGTCAGAGCTGGGAGGGCCTTTACAACACAGGATGTCAGAGCTGGAAGGGCCTTTACAACACAGGATGTCAGAGCTGGAAGGGCCCTTAGAACACAAAATGTCAGGGCTGGGAGGGCTTTTAGAATGCAGAATGCCAGATCTGGGAAGGATGTTACAGCATTCATCATTCACAATAGAAAAGCCCTCTGTCCCCTCACCTGATTTTACATTTGAGGGAACCAAGGCCCAGAAGGCTGTGACCAGGCTATAGAGTCTTCCAGGCAGTTGGTCCATTTCCGCATCTGATGGATTTGGGGAGTGGGCAGTACTGGTAGATTCCGGTCTTGTTGGTTAGTGGTTGAAGAGATAATTTTCCATAGGAGTCAGTAAAATCTTTTGGAATAATCCGTGGTTTGGGGGCATTGTGTCTCTGTCTCAGCCTCGCCATCTCTTTCAGCTCCATGATCGCTTCCTGATCCAGCTGAAGCCCTTTGAGAAGGCCTGGGCATGTGAGTGTCTAGGGGCATCCTCTTCTCAGCATTTTTGGCTTTCTCCTGCCTGTCTGGTAGAGGGTACACAGTGGACAGAGCCCTGAGGCCTGGAGTCAGGAGGACCAGAGCCTCAGACACCTCCTAGCTGTCACATCACCTCTGCCTTTCTCAGTTTCCCCATCTGCAAAATGGGAATAATACATTAATGCACCTGCCCTTCAGGGTTGTTGTGATAGTCAGATGGGATCACATTGGTACGGTGCTGTATAAACGATGGCTCTCATTCATCATTATTATCATCAGGCATATGGAAGTTCATGTACTGCAACTGTGTGATCATTTTCCTGGCAGATGGCATGCCAGAGGAAGTTGGGATTAGCAGTGGAACCCTAAGGACCAAGTCTTAGATTGTAATTGTGACTTTCTTCTTCTCACCGTCACTCAGTTTCCCCATCTGGGAAGGTGAGGTACTGCCAGGGGTGTTGTGAGGCTTAAATAATAAGAGATAATAGATGCACAGCACTTTGCAAACCTTAAAACACTTTACAAATGCCAATTTTAAAAATCACTGTTATTGACCTATAGTCACCATAGGCAGCTGGGTGGGTGGTGGATAGAGCAGCAAACCTGGAGTCAGGAAGACTCATCTTCACGAGTTCAAATCTGGCCTCACACATTTACTAGCTGTGTGACCTTAGGCGAGTCACTTCACCCTCTTTGCCTCAGTTTCCTCATGTGTAAAATGAGCTGCATAAGGAAATGGCAAACCACCCCAGCATCTTTGTCAAGAAAACCCCAAGTGAGGTCATGAAGAATTGGACATGATCGAACCACCACAACAACAGCAGATAGTCACTAGGCCTCCAGTCCCATTATAACTTCATTCCTTGGACGTTCTACAGAATTCTTGCTGAGCTCAGCGTTTATAGAGCAATTCAGGGGTGTACTGGGACACGTTTAACAACCAGGCTTTGGGGAATGTAGCGCTTTTAGGTTTATTCTGCATTTAGTAATACTTTCCTAAGTCTAGACAGTCAAGAAAACAAGTCAACCTCTAACTTGTAGCATTTGCTGACTGCTGAGGCGTTACGTGTAATACTGAGCCATCGGCTCCCGCCGGCCGGGCAGAGCTGGTTCTAGCACACCCTAGGCTGTTGCTGGGCACGATGACTTTATACAGGATTGATGAAACGGAGTGTGTTAGCCTCAGGGGTTGGGAAGGAGGCCGGATTTAGAGTCAAGGGACCCGGCCTCAGATTTCAGGGCTTGCCACCTCCGCGAGTTTGGATGAGACATTTTCTCTTTCTGGGCCGGTTTCCTCAACTGTCAATTGCAAGGGTTGGCCTAGATGGCCTCTCAGTTGCTTTTCCTCTGATCTGTGTGTGTCTCTTGTTTTGAACTAGACTGAACTGCCTGAGGGATAAACCGTGCATCTCTCCCCCCACCCCCAGGTCTCGGCTCAGTGCCATGTATTCAGTAGGCACTTAATGTCTGCTGCTGGGATTTTGAGTTTGAAGGACAGATAAAGGGCTGAGGCCTTCGGGTCGCAGGATGACTAATAGGCCTGTCTAGACCAGGACTGGCAGAAGTGCTGAGTGGACATAGTTACAGAAGGGAGGCTGGTAGAACTGTCTCCTTGGTCTCCTGTCCACAGAGCTGGGAGGGGACGGGGTCACCCAGCATCGGGCATAGGCTGAACACACTGCCCTCCAAGGGGACAGCCTCCTGGCAGGGAGTCAGGCAGCTGTGCTTGCCAGCAGTGAGCTCCTCTGTCCAATTGCCCCAGAGGTCCACCCTTTTTCTGATCTCAGTATGAGGGAATGGCTGCTTTTAACATCTCGGCCTCCTCCCTGGACTTGCCCTCAGCGTCTGATTCATTCCTTATTAACACTGCATCTTCCCAGCACTGAGGGAGAGTGTGGCTGCGAATCGTGATTCCGCATTCCTCTCTCTTGTCCCCTGGTGTCCCCCTGACTTATTAGAAGCATCAGCACTTCCCATGCTTGCTTTTATCTTAGGGGAGGCACGGTGCCTGGTGCTAGCTGTCTCAAGGATGTATTTGGAGGCTCATCGGAGCTTCAGACAGGCAGCCAGTAAGGTGGGGAGGGCTCTGGGTCCGACTCTGGCCTAGCCAGTAAGAGATGTGTCTGATATAAAATTGCCTCTTGGGAGACGAACCACTGGGTGGGATAGACAGGGTCCTGCCGTCATTTGAGGGGCCACAGAACCTCGTCCACCCACTGTGCCATCTATCTGGCAGGGATCTGACCAGGCTCAAGTTTGGTCCTCTTTGACATCTCCGTCTGGTTGAAACTGAGACCAGCTATTGAAATATGCTGCGACTTCCATGTCTGGAATGTTTTCGGAATTACAAAGCTCTGAACTTAATCAGTTGATTCCCTTTAACATCCTTGGACAGAGGGTTTTTGGGGGGACAAGGAGGAGTGCAGCAGTAATTAATATCTCATGGATGAGAAAACAGACTGCAAGGTGATAGAGGTGACTTGCCCAAGGTCATACGGCTATGGGCAGAAGTGGGACTCCACCCTAGGTCTTTTGCAGCACAACTCTGCTGCAGTCACAGTCCGGTATAGGAGAAAGAGGGATGGATTCGGGACCTGGGAGTCAGGGGACGCAGGTTCGAGTCCCCGCTCTGCCATGTGCTATCAGGAGCACCTCAGACAAATCGTTTCCCTTTTCTGAAACTTAGTTTCCTCATCTGGAAAATGGGGATCATAATAGTTGTGCCATGTGAACCATAAAGCCCCCCAGGGATGCCACTTGTTTACCTTGGAGGTGGCATCAGGAGGAGCTCTGAGCTGGGAATGGGCACCTGGCCATCCCTCGGTGTTTGGTGTAGCATCCAAGGCAAGTAATTTTGCCTCAGGTTTCCTGATCTGAAGATGGGTCCTGCTCTCTGAGGGACAGAAGAGGCTATTTGTTTTGGGGGAGTTAGCCTTGTTAACACAAGCTCCAATGGGCGGGGGGCTTTCAGGGGATCGGCTGGAGAAGTGTCTAAGGGGGGAAGGAGCGATGGTGCTCAGAGGGTGACTAATGGGAATGAGGGTGAGATCAGTGCACACGAACCACCCTCAGAGCCCTGGAGCACCTTCTAGAGTCAGGCCCAGGAAGGGAAGGTGGGGGGCAGCTGGGCAGGCCAGCTGGGGGATACGAGTATCACACTCTCTCTGAATTAGAAAGGAGCTCTGAATCAATCGAGTCCAACCCAGATTAAGAACAAGAGCCCTTCTGCACATAACTTTGATGAATGGCTAGCCAGCCTTTCCTTGAATACTTCCAGGAGTGGGGACCTATCCCGCTACTCTCAGGGCAGACCTTTCATTTTTGGTCTGCTCCGATGGGGAGGAAGTTTCTCCTTGTACAGAAGTAAAATCTGCCTCCCTGTGACCTTGCATTTTGGTACCTCGTTTTCCCTCTGAGACAAGGCAGAACAAATCTAATCCCTGGACCCTGTAACCTGTTGTACTGAGAGATTTTGTGACCTGCTTGGGGTGGGAAAAAGTCCTGATAGTAGGTGCCAAGGAAGCCATAGTGGGGTATTACAAAGAATTCTAGACTTGGAGTCAAAAGATCCAAGTTCAAATGATGGCTCTGATGTGTCCTAACTGCATGGCTTTGGGGGTATCAGTTCTCTTCTCTTGGACTCAATTTCTCATGAGTAGAATGAAGGGGTTAGACTAGATGGTCCCACCTCTTAAACTCTTAAAGTCCCTTCTACCTCTAACAATTTTTGTTCTTAAGGCCCCTTTGAGCTCTGACATGTGTCCTCAGGTCTCTCTCAACTCTGACATTCTGTGTTCTGAGTGCCTCCCAGCTCTGACAATTCTGTGTTCTGAGGGCCCTCTGAGCTCTGACACTCTGTGTTCTGAGGGCCCTCCCAGCTCTGACATCCTGTGTTCTAAGGGCCCTCCCAGCTCTGACATCATGTGTTCTAAGGGCCCTCCCAGCTCTGACATTCTATATTCTAAGACCCTCCTATCTTCTCTGTTCTAAGGACCCTAACAGCTCCAACCATCCTATACCATGCTAAGCTCTTTCTCATCCCTAGGGGTCAAACTAGGTGAATCAGGGCAGAAGTCTCAGCTCTGCTACTGAGCATTTCCTCATCAGGTTCCTGCCTCAGCATTGGGGGGTATCAGATGCTATGTTGGGAAGAGCTTTGGCCCCTGGCCTAGAAGCGGGCTGTGGGTGAGAGATGGCAGGAGCAGAGAGATGCAGAAAAAACAAAAAAAAACTCTCTCAGGAATTAATTGAAATTAAACAACTCTGAACCTCCATATGGAAAAGCAGACACCTAGTGTTCAGAAAATAGGTTGAACAACATATTAACTGAGAGGTGAGCGAGGAAATGAGGGGCTCAGCTTTTGAGCTTCACTGCATGCCAATATCCCAGTCCCATCATTCCCCCCATGCCTTCCTCCTCCTATGCGGGAGGAATGGGAGGGCCTGGAGCTGGGACTCTGTGTGTGTGTGTGTGTGTGTGTGTGTGTGTGTGTGTGTGTACTCGTGCATGCTGGGGGAGGGTGATAAGGGCATCTTTCTTCAGAAACCTGTATTCCTCTGGAATTTTCAGTCTCTTGAAACTGTTTTTCACAGAGTTGGCATCGTGAAGCAACAGAATGAGCTTTAGTTGGCTTTGAAAGTGGAAGACCCGGGTTTGAATCTTGCCTCTGGTATTCCCGGTGACCTTGGACTCAGTAATAATAATAAACATGTTATATATATATGGATTATATATAGTCTGAGTATGTAAATACAGATTCCCATTTGTACCATTCTCAGAGACATGGCTTATTATAAAAAGAGATTGGCAAGCCTAAAAGGGCTACATATACCATTGTTATTAAGATGTATTTATGAGGTGCTTTGCTCTTTTTAAGTAAGGTAGGACATTTAGCTCTCAATTGTCTCTGTTTTCCAGATGGGGAATCTGAGCCTCAGAGTAGTTAAGCGACTTCCCCATGGTCACCCAGCTATTTGAACTCTTTACAGGATAATAGATCTAGAGCAGGAATGGCTTCAGTCCAGCCCCTTCATCTGACAGATGAGGAAACCGAGGCCCAGAAGAACTGTGTCTGAAGTGGGATTTGAACTTGGGTCCTCCTGATTTTAGGTCCATTGCTCTCCTCTCTCACCTGGCACTGTTTCTCCTGGCCCTGGGTTCCTCCTGAATCTCCAGCGATCCTCCCATTTCTCTCAAAATCCCTCCTCTTCTAAGGTGCCATTAACTCTCTTGCTCCGATGTCTCTGTGGCCTTCAGTTTCCTGGTCTGTAAGTGATCTGAGGATTCCTCCGGCTCTAAAGCCTGTGATCTTGTATTCATGGTGGGTTTCTCCAGCTGCTGACTCCTCTTGCTGATTCATTCCCCCAGATGCCTGCAAACAGCCTTGCCTACCCCCGTCTTTAACCTGGTTCTTTATTTCTGATACATTTAGTGGGCTACCACAGGCCTCTTCATCCAGCCTGACTCTGGAGGATGGTTAATAACAATAACTTACATTTTTGTCTCACCACTCTGCGAGGGAAATAGCAGCCCCATTTTATAGATTTAAAAAAAAGCAAGGCTAGAAAAGTTAAGTGACCACTCAGTATGAGAGCTGGGATTTGGACTCATGTCTGCTGACTCCATCTTCTTTCCGTGGAACCAAGGTGTGTCTGCCCTTCAGTAGCCTGCACTGACCTGATCGCATGTGCGTGCGTGTGTGTGTGTTTGTGTCAGTGTAAGAAGATATTTTTTGAAACAGAGACTCAGGTCCATTTTGTGAGGGATGAGGTCATGTTTGGTGTGACAAACCCCAGATGTGCCTGGAAGGGAATGGATTACCATCAATTCCCCTCTGGTTTCAGCAGGCTTGCACATACCTTTTTAAAGTCCCACCAGGGCCAGAGGCAGGCTTGTTACTGCTCCAGAGAAACCAGAATAGATTTCTCTGCAGTATTTGTATTTAATTGAATTCTGAGGGATCACATGCAGGCAGGGTAGACCTGTGCCCACTGCTTCAGATCAAGTTTAATTCTGGACTGACACTTTTGACTTTAGCTCAGCTTGGTGATTCTGAGGCAGGCAGGGGCTGCTCCGGGTCAGCAGGAAGATGGCTGAACGAGGATGTGAAGATCTGCTCCTTTCTAGCTGGGTGACCTGGGGCAGGTTGCTTAACTAATCTGAGCCTAAGCTGCTTCATCCTTAAAATGGAGGGAGGATAACTAGGATTTCTCAGACCCCAGTATCCCTAGGATCCTTCATAGCCATGAAATTCTCTCTTCTAAGGCCCCTTCCAGCTCTAACATCCTGTGTTCTAAGGCCCCTCCCAGCTCTGACTTTCTGTGTTCTAAGGCCACTCTCAGCTTTGACATTCTGCGTTCTAGGATCCCTCCAAGCTCTGACATTCTGGGTTCTAAGGGCCCTCCCAGCTCTGCCATCCTGTGTTCTAAGGGCCCTCCCAGCTCTGACTTTCTGTGTTCTAAGGGCCCTCCTAGCTTTGACATTCTGTGTTCTAGGATCCCTCTAAGCTCTGACATTCTCTGTTCTAAGGGCCCTCCCAGCTCTGCCATCCTGTGTTCTAAGGGCCCTCCCAGCTCTGACTTTCTGTGTTCTAAGGGCCCTCCTAGCTTTGACATTCTGTGTTCTAGGATCCCTCTAAGCTCTGGCATTCTAGGTTCTAAGGGCTTTCCCAGTTCTGACATTCTGGGTTCTAAGGGTCCTCCTAGCTCGGCAGTCTCTGTTCTAAACTCCCCCTTACCACTGATATTCTTTGATTTCCTCTGATCCACTGGACTTGGCAGGGATACTTATGTCTTTTGTCAGCTGTGTGCCATCGGGGGTCCTAGCCCAGGTACACTATGGGCTGAATCTCCATCTTGTCTCCTTGTCCATCTGGCTGTGACCCCCTCCAAGAATCAGTACCACTCTGTACCTCTGAGTTTGGGGATAAGGGTGAAGGGTGTCAGGGGTCTTATGGAAACACAGGAGTTGGCAGCAGGAGGGCTAAGGAACTGAGGATTTCTTGGAACTAGGATCGATTAGGGACATAGTATTTGCAATGTTCTACCCTGGGAAGACAAAGATGGGAAATGACATAGGCCCTGAGCTTATGGTCTAATGGTATGAATCATAGCCTCTAAGGTAGTTTGGAGCTCTGAGGCTGTGGAGACTCATAAATGTCTGAACAATAGTCCCTTGTAGAAACTCCACAAGTGGCTGTCCAGCCTTTGCTTGGAGACCTCACCTGAGGGCAAGGCAACACACAGCAAGGGGAGGCAGCAAGCATTTATTAAGTGTTTATTGTGTGTCAGGCCCTGTGCTAAGTGCTCAGGCTACAAATACAAGAAAAAAAAAGACAGTCCCTGCCCTCAAGGAGCTTACACTCTGATGGGGGGATACAAGACAAAAAGAGGGAATTGAAAAGTTGAGGAGAGGGGTAAAGAGAGGAGGAAAGTACCCACTGAGCGGGGCAGAAGTGAAGCCAGGAAGGGAATAAAGATTGTCCTGGGCACTTCCTCAAAATGGAGGCTGGAGAGAAGAAGGGGTCACCAAGGCAGAGGGGTGTTTCAGGGTGAGAAGGCTGAAAAGAGCCCAGTGATGAGGCCCTAGATGTTGAGGCATTGTTGGCAAAGTCTAAAAAGTCAGAAGCTAACTCAGGAGGGCAAAAAAGAAGGGAGAAGGCAGGGAGGCCTCCTCCTGAGGCCATTCGTTCCACTTTGGGACGGCTCAGTTTTTTTCCCTTATGTCAAACCTGAGTCATCTTTTCTATGATTTCCTCTCACTGTGCCTGGTTTTTCCCTCTGGAACTATTCTCTTATCTGTATCCCCAGCCCTTAGCATGGTCCTTAGCACGGTCCCTGGCACCTAGGAAGCTTGTTGACTTAAATAGAATAAACCTAACTCCAATTCAGTACCACTGTTGACTGTATACTAGAGAACAGCCATCCCCCTCTCCATCAAAATGTCCTGGCACCACTGATTCCTACTGAGGCCATAGTTCTCCAATGCCCCATATCTCTTTTCAGATAAGCTACTATTAATCTTTTACTTGGGAAGATGATTTTTTGAGCCCCAATGTAGCAATTTACATTTATTCCTATCTCCTTTTGTTGTAGGGCATTTGGGCATATTCAGTACTGTCTGGATCCTTTTGGAACCCCTGTTCTAGTTTGTTAGTTGGTCTTTGCCATTCGGGTCATCTGTAGCTTTGATAAGCAAGCCATCTATGCACTATTCCTAGCATATAGTAAGCGCTTAGTAAATGTTTACTGATTACTTGGTTGATTGATTGGAGTCATTG
Source organism: Trichosurus vulpecula (assembly GCF_011100635.1). Classification (NCBI taxonomy): domain Eukaryota; kingdom Metazoa; phylum Chordata; class Mammalia; order Diprotodontia; family Phalangeridae; genus Trichosurus; species Trichosurus vulpecula. Next base: position 50,255,096 of record NC_050574.1, read on the forward strand.
ACCTGTGATCAGGACAGTGGAGAGCTCTATGTTAAAGTGCTATAAGGAAATCTTCGGAGCAAGAGGTATCTGGGAAGGCTTCATGGAGGAGGTGGATTCTCATGAGGCTGGTGCTTGTTAAGTGAAGTTTTGCTAGATCCCCTTCCCCAGCTGGGGAGTCTCCCACATGGCAGATTTTGATAAAAAGAGGTCAGCTTGATGGTGGTAATGGAGAGAAATGGAGAGAGGAGGAATCCCGCCTGTGGTTCTCACAACTCAGCATCATAATTGATATGCCTGACATATGAGAATTTAGATTAGACCTTGCATGGCAGCATTTAATTTGATTAATGATTTATCACTTTAATTGAGAGTTTTACTGAGAGATTATTCACTACGGGTAAGATGAAGGTTCCCAGACGTTCCGAGGCCCAGAATTGCTTTAGGGGAGGAAGGGTGGTAGAGGGGAAGGAAAAACCTAGGTCTAAATTTCATCTCAAGCTCGGTCTGTGTAACCATCTGCTGGCCACTTCCCCTCAATGAGCCTTAACCCCTTCACCTGTAAAAGAGGAAAGGGGACTTGAGTAGGACATCTAGTCCACCGTCATTATTTTACAGTTGGGGTAGTGGGCCCACAGCCATTCAGTGACATGTCCAAAGACACAGAGGCAGTGAAGAGCACTAGGATTTGAACCCAGGGCTTTGACTCCAGAGCCATGGTACAATTTTGCCACTTTCCTGGAATGGTTGTTGTGAGGGTCAAATGAGAGAAGGTATGGAAAGCATTTGGAAAACTGTAAGCCTCAGTCATTGGGATTGCTGTCTCTTGGCCCTGCGTGTGAGCTGTTTCCTCTTCTGCTTGCTGTGATTCCTGAGGAGGGCAAACCAGATGGGTCTCCCCAAGTCCCCAGCCTGGGCAGCCTGGTATAAGAGTTTGGCCTTGGCTTCAAATACAGCTCTGCTCCTTGCCAGCTGTGTGATGATCTGCAAATTGTTTTCTTTCTCTGGGCCTCAAAGGCCACTGTATAAAATGAGGGGTGATCTCTAGGAAGAGAACAGGTATAGATCTCCTTGTAGTAATGTGCCAGATGCCTGTCTAGGAGGAAAAGTGGAGGCTTAGGGTTGACCAGGTCTGTGGGCAGGTGGTAGGGGTGCAAGGCAAAACCTGAGGTGCCTTCATTGCCTCTGGGGGAACTTGAGTGACATTTTCTTCCTCCTCCTTCCCGGGCTCTGTGGGAGAAGCTTCTAATTGCTCTCTCCAACCCCGCGGAGGACCACAGTATCCCAGCCTGTACCACAATCAGTGCCCAGGTACCATGGGACAGACAGGGGGAGAAGACAATTCCTACTTTTTGTGAGCTGCAAGAGGGGGGAAGGGGAGACAAAGCCCATACCCTCAAGAAGCTCCCAGTCTAGGGGGAAGAAGGTAAATTCCCTGCCCTTTGGGAGCTTCCAGTTTGAGGGAGGAGGCATATTCCCAGCCCTCCCAGAGCATCTAATCTGATGGGCAGGAACCATCTCCACCTTGGGGGTACCTACCACCACAGTGGATTGTAAGGTATCTCCAAGGGCCCAAGCCCCCAGAACATTTAGCCTCCGTGGATGGGCCTGCCCTGGAGAGAATAACAGCCTCTTCTTAGGTAGCTGCTCACCTGTTTTCCTTCTTCCAGGGAGCCAAATATTCCCCTTTTCGCTCTCCCATTACCCAGGGTCCTCTCCCTTCCTCTCCTAGTGTTTCCCCCTCCTCACTACCCTTATGTCTCACTACTGCACTATCAATGGCTGTCTTAGAAAAGCGATTTTGTTGGACATCTTGAGATCTTGTCCTTTGGGGCTCTGCATCCTGATGGGGTTTCAGTGCTGAGTCCATGCATTTCTCTCCCCCTCAGGCTGCTGGGGGTTAGGAAGGAGGATGGCAGAGACTGACGGCTTGTTCTCTCCTTGGATTACCCACTATCTTCTGGACCCTTCATCTGAGCAGGGAATGCAGGGATAGTTTAGGTGGTCAGGGAGAGGACATGTCAGAGGGGTGGGAGGCAGGAGAGGGTGGGGGTAGTGTTGGGCATCTTCTTTTCCTAGAAGCCCATAGTCTTGGCCATAGGTGTGTCGTCCTGGGCCAGGCTCTGTCAGTCGTGGCCTCGAGGTGGGGAAAGCACAGGCTGTCTCTGGCTACTTGAGTCTGGGCCACCGTGTCCTGACATTTGACACCTTCCCTGTGTGTTACAGCAAAGCTTTGAGGCGCACCAGGATGAGGTGGCTAGTGTGACGCATATGGTGAAGGCGGGCAGTGGTGTTTGGATGGCCTTTTCCTTGGGATCCTCCATTCGCCTCTTCCACACAGAGACTCTTGAACACCTCCAGGAGATCAACATTGCCACACGGACCACCTTCCTCATGCCAGGTAAGCCTAAGTCCTAGACAGACCCAGAACACTAAAGGTGCAGTGTGTCTGTGGAGATATCTCAACTGCTAAGATCTTTGTGTCTCCAGCTATCAAATAAGAAGGTTAGATAAGGTCTATAAGATCCCTCTTGCCTTTGACATTCTGTGTTCAATGGGCCCTCCCAACTCTGCCGTTCTGTGTTCTAAGTCCCCTTACAACTCTGCCATTCTGTGTTCTATGTCCCTTCCCAGCTCTGCCATTCTGTGTTCTAAGGGCCCTCCCAGCTCTGATTTTCTTTGTTCTAAAGTCTTAAAGTCTGCCTCCCTGCCCCACCCCTCACCCCCACAAGTCTTTGTTGTAAGGTTTTTCTCAGTCTCAGATCTGACACTCTGAGGTCTTTTCCAGCTCTTACAGTCTATGTTCTAACATCCCTTCCAACTCTGATACACTACATTATCAGGTCCCTTCCATCTCCCTCAGTCTATGTTCTAAGGTCCCTCTTGGCTATGACATTCTCTCTTCTCTTAACAGGCTTCATGCTTGTTGTTACCCTTGGTTATGGTACACAGCAAGCACATAAGCAGACGCCCACTGCAGAAGGGGTTGTTAAGAGGAGCTGTAAGATGCCTGGGATATGATGGCCAAGCCTCTGAGGATGGCCATGGTGATCTAATCTAGACCTGTGTCTTCTTCCCCCTCTCTCATGCCTATCCGTGTAAAAGCAGGTCATAAGAACCCAAGAACTCATAGCAGGGCAGTGAAAGGAGGATGAGACCTCATTGGTTATTGATGAGTCTTGGGCCTTGCCACTCCCGGCTCTGGCTCTTCTGGGCAGCCCTTAGAGACAGAATCATAGGTTGATGGGTAATGGGCTGAGACCCAGGAATGAATAATGGGGGAGAGCAATGTTTTAAAAAATTAAAATTTTGTTTATTTAATAAGGGAAATTGCTAATCAATTTCCTAGAAACCCCCAAATAATTGACTAGTTTCCATCAGTGCACAGATGATGACAGGATGACCTCTGAGGAAGAAGTTAAAAAGGGTCAGTTGTAATGGCACACTGCTTTTGGAGTCAGAGGGCCTGGGCTTGAATTCTGACCTGGGTGTGACCTTGGGCAAATCACTGAACCCCTCAGCCTTTCCCTCATCTTTAAATGAGATTTGGCCTTTGAGATCCTTTCCTGTTCTAAACCCTATAATTGCGTGGTTCTATTCATAAGGGGAATGAGGTTGGATGCTATAATCAACTTGCCCTCCCAGAGGTGTCCCAGAGATTGTCTCCCTCTGCTTTTCTAGGGAAGCTTCCCAGGCCTGGGTAGGCTTTACCAGGGATCTCAGGGTTGACATCTGGCTTGGGGGCTCCAGCTCCATCTTTCCTGGTCCAACAGCAGAACTGCCCATCTCAATGAAGCAGGCAGCAAGTTCCCCTTCCCCAAAATGAGAATTTGTCCATCTTGAGCCCTAATGCTTCCTAAAGTTTGCACCAGATGGACAGAACCCAGGCTTGAGATGACCTCAGCCAAGAAGTCAGTGTGTTGTAGAGGGCACCAGCTGCTCGGTCCTGTTTCTGCTGTCTCGTCCACAGCCAGGCTTGGTACCTAAGTGCTTTCAGAGGGCCCTGGGACCTACAAAGTTAGAGCCTGGAGGCCAGGAGCATGAGGATGATGGGGACTGAGCTAATTGCTACAAGATCCAGCCAGATGGTCCAGGTTGGCTGGTGGTACTCAGTCTGACACGCATGTATGCTGAGCCTGTAAAGGGTTGTCACTTTTTCTCTCAGGACAGGATGGGTTATAGACCCATTAGTTGCAGCATAGGGGAGTAGAGTCTCAACCTTCAAACTGAGAGAGACCCATATCATATCAATTAAAGAAAATGGGGAGGCTTATTTCACCTAGAGAAGGAAGACCCTGAGGGAACATGATAGCTCTCCTTCTCTATTGAAAGGGCTGTAGTGGTGAAAAAGACCTATTCTGTGTGACCTAAAGGAAGTCACCCACAGGAGGATGACTGAACCCTAGAGCTGGAAGGAATCTTTGGGGCCATCTCAACTCTCTTGTTGGATAGATAGGCACCGAGGCCCAGGGGCATATAATGACTTGGCCAGGAAATAGCAGAACTGAGATTCGAACTCAGGTCCAATGATTCCATGTCTAGGACACATTCTGTTAGTTCCGTAGACAGAAACTTCTAGCACTCTGAGTTGTCCAAAGGTGGATTGGGCTGCCTTGTAAGGTAGGGTGAGGATCCTGTCCCTGGAAGGTTTTAAGCAAAGGCCTAGTGAAGACTTACTAAGGATATGAAAGAGGAGATTCCTGCTTTAGATAGGAGCTGTATTTTACAAAGGGCCCAAGGCCCTCTCTGGCTCTGACTTGTTGGAATTGGTTGATTCTGTGATCTCAAGAAGGGTGTCTTTTGAGGCCCCAGGTACGAAGGAGGCTGACCAGATCCAATCTCACTTGCAATTTTTTTTTCTGTTTTTTTTCTGCCTTACTCATATTATTGGTCAGCACCCAAAGCCCTTTGGATAGGCCCCTTTGTCCACAGGTAGAGATGAAGGATAATATCTGGAGACCATCATATGAATGGCTCCAGAGCAGAACATGGGTTATTGAAAATTACCATGTGGGTTGTTCCAGACCAGCATGTGTAGCCGTTGTAGACTAGCATGTGAGCCATTGGGGATCACCATTCTAGATGAGCATGTGAGCCGTCAGACTTCACCATTCCAGACCAGAGCGAGCCACTCTAGACTAGCACACGAGCCATCAGAAATCACCATTCTAGACCAGAGTGAGCCATTCTAGACTGGCATGTGAGCCATTGGAGGTCACTATTCTAGACCAGGTCATTGGACATCACCACTCTAGATCAGAGTGAACCATTCTAGACTAGCACGAGCCATTGGAAAATCACCATTCTAGACCAGCATGTGAGCCATTGGAGATCACCCTTCTAGACCAGCATGCAAGCCATCAAACATCACCATTCTAGATCAGCACATGAGCCATTCTAGGCCAGCAGATGGGCTATTGGTGATCACCATTCTAGACCAGAGGGAGCCATTCTAGATCAGCATGTGAGCCATTGGAGATGATCATTCTAGACAAGAGTGAGTCATTCTAGACCAGAGTTATCAAACTCATGGCCTACAGACCTCCTGGGTACAGCCCAGACCAGATCAGAATGTAACTAGGAAGTGTCTAACAAAATAAATGAAAATATAGTACAACATAGCTAATGTTAATGCATGGTTTTCTAAGCCAATATATGGGGCAACTAAATGACACAGTAGCTAGAGGGCTGGGTTTGGAGTCAGATTCATCTTCTTGAGTTCAAATTCAGCCTCAGACACTTAATAGCTCTGTGACCCTGGGCAAGTCACCTAACTTTATTTGCCTCAGTTTCCTCATCTGTAAAATGAGCTGGAGAAGGAAGTGGCAAACCACTCCAGTATTTTCACTAAGAAAACCCCAAATGGAGTCATGAAGAGTCAGATCTGACTACACAACAACAAAGTCAATATGTGTCTTGTAGGGATCTGTTCTCTTTGAGTTTGGCAGCATGGTTCTAGAGCAATGTGGGAGTTGTTCTAGGCCAGCGTACAAGTGTGTGAATTGTTCTAGAGTGATGTGCAGACTGTTTCCTTACCAATTTTCCCCTTCCAGCCAGAAAAGATTAAGCAGGATTCTTAAATTCTTTATTAGACATATTTTTAAAGGCTTTTAAGTATTTTTTTTTCCTTTCCCCCACACCACCAAATGAAGTAATTGCATAATTAGTAATAAATTTGTTTCTCCTGTAAATGTGGCCTTTCTTTTTTTTTTTTGCCTCTGTTAAAAATTTATCACACTTCTTTCTCCCATCCCCCTCTTTCCAGCCCAATGCCTGACTGGTATTAATGCATTTCTGAACCTTAACTCCCCCCTCCTCTTAACTAGACAGGTCATTAATAAAATGTTCTCCGAGAGCCAGAGCTTTTTAAAGTTGTATATCTACAGATAGATGGCTTTGGTGAGTTGAACACTGCAGCATGAACTCTCTGTGATAAAATATTTATCCACCATTAGAATCCCCCTCCCCCATGCTGTTTGTGAACATCTCTATGTCTCCCTTGGAGAGATGGGGGAGATCAGAGAGGGCCCCAGGAAGGGGTCTGCAGACAAGTCATCCTCCTGTCGGTACTCCCTCTGCCTTCTCTGCTTTCCCACCCATCCAGCTTCCCACTACCAGACTCATCACTTGAGACCTTCCAGGGTGGGGCGTATTAACCTTCCTTGTGTCTTGGTCTCCTAGGGCAGTTTCGTGCTACTCAGCGACCTTTTTCAGAATCATGGTTTTAAATAATTGAGGGAAATGCTAAATTGCAGTTAGAGGTTAGTGAAAGTAAAGCTGTTGTGTTCCCCTGCCTCCAATCTAAGTTCATGGACCCCTTGAAATCTGTCCACAGGTCCCTGGGGCAGAGAGTAGGGTGGAGTGAGGGAGTTGACTTGAGGTTAGTAATGCTTGTTCTATGAGGTCTTGCGAGGGCACAATATCATGAGAAAATTAACCTTTGACCAGCAGATACCCCAGTACCAGGTGGGATAGGGAGGAATATCAGATGTTTGCTCATATAAACATTCATATTTATTTATGTTTTTATGGCTCAGAAGTCATAGAGCTGGGAAGGCCCTTAGAACACAGGATGCCAGAGCTGAGAGGGCCCTTAGAACACAGAATCTCAGAGCTAGGAAGGCCCTTAGATACAGGATGTCAGAGCTGGGAGGGCCCTTAGAATACAGGATGTCAGAGCTGGGAGGCCCCTTAGAACACAGGATGTCAGGGCTGGGAGGCCCCTTAGAACACAGGATGTCAGGGCTGGGAGGCCCCTTAGAACACTGCCAAGGGGAATAGTAGACCTCGGAGGGACGTTGGTTACCATCTAGTCTGACCACCTAATGTTACAGAGGAGGAAACTGAGTCTCAGAGAGGAGAGGTCATAGTGAGGTTGTGATAGATCATCTGCATCCTTGTCTGGTGCTCTCTCCACCACACCAGGCTATTCCTGATGCACTCTGCTAGGCCCTGGGGCTTCTCCTAAGGCCTAGTGCTCAGCACTGCCTGTGGTTGGGCATCCCTGGTCACACTCTCCTCACCGACTCTCAGAGCTCCCTAGCTCGTCAGCCTTCTGCATCGTACCTGACAAAGCTCCATTTTCCTCGTCAATCACTGCCTTGATTCTGATATTACTCTGTTCCCCAATTTGTTTCAATAATACCAGTGACCCTCTGAATTAATTGCACATTTTCTTTCTAAAGGGACAAAGGACTTTATTGTGTTATCATGTTACGGTCTATCAAGGTATATAACACAATCACCAGCATTTCTTAACCCATCCTCATAGCCCCTGGTGAGGTAGGCAGGAGAGCTTGGGTTATTATCCCCACTTTACTGGTGAGGCGAATGAGGCTCAGAAGGGTGACTAAGCCAAGGTCTCATGGCTACTAAGGGCTGAGAAGCCTCCTCAACCTGGGCCCTTTCTTCTATGCCATTCAAATTCAATAGACCCTCACTAATTACTTACTAGGGCCTGGGCATATTATCTCCCATTGTATTGTATTACCCAATGGTCAGATCAACAATTGGGGTATACGGTAGAAGATGGCAGCCCTGCCTAAGAGGGAAAAATGGATCCCTCCTTTTGCCACCCCTGCTGTGAGATTTCCACATACGTATTCTACAATTAGAACCGAGGCAGCTGGGTGGTGCAGCTGATGGCGCTCCTGCCCTGGAGTCGGGAAGACCTGAGTTCAAATCAGGCCTCAGACACTTCCTAGCTGTGTGACCCTGGGCAAGTCACTTTACCCTGTTTGCCTCAGTTTCCTCATTTGTAAAATGAGCTGGAGAAGACAATGGCAAACCACTCCAGTATCTTTGTCAAGAAAACCCCAAATGGGGTCACAGGGAGTTGGACATGACTGAAACAACGCAACAGCAAAAATTCTACAGGTATGGTTTGGGGGGATTGATTTCGATACTTTTGGTTTAGTTTTGTAGCAATAGGGGAAAACGGGGCACGGGTGGTAGAGAAGGCTATCCAAGGCCTAGATACTAGCTTTAGAGTCAGGGAACCTAGGTTCAAATAATCTCACATAAGTTTGTGAAATAGGAATTTAGTGGAGAGAGCGCTGGAGCCTGGACTCAGGAAGACCTGAGTTCAAATCCAGCCTCACACTTGACTAGCTGTGTGACCCTGGGCAAGTCACTTTACCCTGTTTGCCTCAGTTTCCTCATCTGTAAAATGGGGAGAATAAGTATCCCCTACCTCCTGGTGGTGTTGTGAGGATCAAATGAGATTATAATTGTAAAGTGGTTGGCACAGTGCCTGGCACATTATAAACGCTATAGAAATGTTAGCTGCGATCACCATTGCCGTCATTATCATCATCATCATCGTCGTCGTCATCATCATCGTCAATAATGATGATGACGATGATGATGATAAACTCCAGATGACTGCAAAGCCAGAGCCCTATCCAGGTCACCACATAGCCCTCTCCATGGTCCTGTTTCTGTTGGCCCATCGTATGTCCCTCCCAAGTCTCACACGCTATGATTGTGCCCTCCTCCCTGGCTTCCCTGTCCCCTTTTCCAGGTTCTTTTCCAGCCTGGAGGGGTTCCAGGGGCCCTGCCTCCCCGCGCCCTCCCTCTCCCCTTCCTTCCCACGACCACTGCTCTTCCTAAAAGGAGGAGACAGCACGGGGCTGATCATGCAGCAAGAACTAATCCAGCCTGACATCAGAAACATGTTAATTCACGGCGGCGAATTATCCCATTTCATTGTCGGTGCCTGGAAACAACAGGGTGCGCTGTTTGAGCAAAGCAGAGGCATTCATGCATCCAGAATGTAAAACGGAGCCTGGAAATCGTGCCTTGCAAGGGTTTGTTGGCACATCATCGGCTCTCGTGATGCTCCTCGTCTTGCTCCAGCCCCCATCCTTCCACTCTGCCATCATCGGAGGTGGGCACCTCCTGGGCACCTGGGCTGAACTGGCCGATCCCTGTGTACCTGGGCCAGCCCCTTCTGCCCTGATCTCAGATTCAGAGCCAGAAGGAGCTTCTGAGGGCATCTGGTCCAACCCCCACCCAAATGAGCAGCGCCTGTCCGACAACCCTGACATATGGGCCTCGATCGGTCACTCAGCCATTGAGTGTTCACTATGTGCCACTTACTGGGCTAGGTGATGGGAATCCAGACCTCCAGTGAGGGGCAGGGCAGGGGGAAATCTGCCCCCTGCCAACGGCTGCTTCCTTGTCTATGGATGGCACAGAGGGCTTAGTCACCCTGTGTTTACTTGGCTGTGTGATGCAGGGCAAGTCACTTAATCTCTCACAGCCTCTTTAAGGTTATCTTATTCAGTCATTTTCAGTCGTGTCTGACTCTTCATGACCCCATTTGGGGTTTTCTTGGCAGAGATACTGCAGCAGTTTGTCATTTCCTTCTCTGGCTCATTTTATAGATAAGGAAACTGAGGCAAACAGGGTGAAGTGATTTGCCCAGGGTCACACAGCTGCTACGTGTCTGAGGCTGGATCTGAACTCATGAAGATGAGTCTTCCTGACTCCATGCCTGACACTGTGCCACCTATATGCCCTACATATAAAATCTGGATGATAGTAAGAAGTACCCACTTTATAGGGTTATTCTGAGGGATTGAAGGGGATAATACATGCACAGTGATTGATAAACCTCAAGATGCTGTATAAGTGCTGTGTCGTTGGACAGCCTTGATGGAGGCCTGTGTGCTTATCCTGTGGGTCCTGTTCCTCTCATGGCCTCTACCGAGGCAAATGACAGAGTCAGCTCTAACCAGGGAGCCTATTGTTAAATGTTCAGGGTGAGCCTTTTATACCCTGGAAACTGGCAAATGATACAGATCAAGGCTTGATTTAATGATGTAAATAATAAGGTATTTATTATTGATTGTGTAGACTTAAAAATGATAGAGAAAATGCTAATGATGCAAATTAAAGTGAAAAAGTGGAAAAAAGGTTTTTTGACTTTTTTTTTACATTTACCATCATACACCTCCATGCATTGTCCCGTGTCCTGTGTTGCCTAGCACTTATTCTTCTCTCTAACCCAGAGTTCAAAAGAAAAGAATAGCATCTCATAACAGAAGGGTCCAGGTTACAAATCGGAAGAGCTGGAGCCCAGGCCCGATTCCCAGTACTCACTAACCTTGTGACGTTAGCCAAGTCACACCCTTGTCTTCAGCCTCAAGCTCTGTCTCTGTAAAATGGGGATAATAATATGCCATAGCTGTTCCAGCTGGCAGGGACCTCAGAGATCAGTCTTGTCCAGAGTTTCTTAACCCAGAGTCTGTGAACTTTTTTTTTAATATGGTGATAACTGTATTTCAGTCAAAGTGGTTCATTCTGTAATCCTTGACATTTTATTTTCTGTGTTTAAAACACAAGGAGTTGCAAGACACAAGTAGGGTTGATCTGATCTAGTTCAACCTCATCATTTTACAGGTAGGGAAACCGAGGCCCAGAGAGTTGAGAGCACTTGCCCAAGGTCACGTAGAGTCTGGGCAGCAGAGCTGGAATGGGGCCCGGGTCCTCTGATGCCAAATCCAGCAATCTGTGGCACCGTGCTTCCTCAAGGAAGCCCTCTCCCAGATCTGGGCCTCGGTCTCCTCATCTGTAAAATTAAAATTAAATTAAAACCTGCACTCTCTCCCTCCCAGGGGTCCTGTGATATAATGAATATAAATGACTTTAACAGTAATGATGACAATAGTTCATATCTTAATAGTACTTTTTCATTTATTTTCTTTTTTTAATTAGTTAATTTTTAGTTTTCAACATTCACTTTTATAAGGTTGTGAGTTCTAAATCCTTCCCTCCCCGCCATAGTGCTTTCTGAAATTTGCAGAGTACATTAGGGATGTTACCTCACTTCACCAGGAGCGCTCGTAAGAGTTAGTGCATACGTGGTGATTCAAGAATTATAAAGCACTTTATGCTTGTGACCTCATCTGGGTCTCACAACAATCCTGGGAAGGAGGCGGGATTATCATCATCCGCCCGATCCTCCATCAGTACATCAGGTGCCTGTGATTCTGTCAGCGTGGGGAACATCGCAGCCCTTCCCTGACTGGGGCTCAGAAAGGTCTGCCTGCGGTCACTGAGCTGACAGGGACCGGTGGGATTTGAACCCGGGTTTTCCAGACTGTAAGCCAAAGGCTCTGCTTGTGAGGCCTGGGTGGCTCTCCTTTATAAACCACAGAGCCCTAACCATTCTTGTCCTTCTCATCTGTCCTCCCAGGCCAGAAGCACGTCTGTGTCACCAGCCTGCTCATCTGCCAGGGCCAGCTCTGGGTGGGCACTGACCAGGGCATCATCGTTCTGCTGCCTGTCCCCCGACTGGAGGGTATTCCCAAGATCACAGGTGAGACATAGCACTGAGAGACCCCCCTCCCACCACCTCCACCAAAGGGCTGTTAGCCAGGAAGCAGGGGAGGGGCTTAGTCTGTTTATCTGTTGTGTGGGGGACATAGATCTGGGGTCATCTGAGCAGGAAAAAATAATCACTCTCATTTCTAATGTAGTCCTTTTAAAGTCTACAATGGCTTTTTGTCTCAACAAACCTGTGTGGCATTCAAAGCCCTTTATAATCTGGCCCTAGCCTACCTTTCCAGTCTTATTCTGTATTATTCTCCAAACTGACCTTCCAGCCATTCTTCATGGAAAATGTTCCAACTTTCATCTCCAAGCCTTTGCACAGGCTGCCCCGATGCCTAGAATGCTCTCCCATCTTATCTCTGACTTTTAGGATTCTTAGATTCCTTCAGATCTCAGATTAATTGCCACCTCTTTAATGAGGCCTTTCCTGGTCCCTCTCTCCCTTGGCTCCCAACCCCCCTGCCAGCTGCTAGTACCTCCCAGCCAAACTGTCTTGTATCTATTGAGATCTCTCTCTGTCTCTTCTCTCTCTTCCCTCTCCTCTCTCTCTCTTCTCTCTCTCCCTGCCCCTCTCCCTCCCTGCCTCTCCCTCCCTCCCTCCCTCCCTCCCTCCCTCCCTCTCTCTCTCTCTCTCTCTCTCTCTCTCTTGTCCCCCTATAGCATGAAATCTCATTCAGGGCATGGCCTGTTTTATCTCTGTCTTTGCATTTCTAGCAGTGCCTGGCACATAGTAGGTGCTTAATAGGTGTTTCTTGCTTGTTTGTTATCACCCCCATTTTATAAAAGGGAGAACTAATAGTATCTAGGACAGGGGTGGGGAACCTGGGGTCTTGAGACCACATGTGGTGCTCTAGGTCCTCAAGTGCGGCCCTTTGACTGAATCCAAATTTCACAGAACAAATCCTCTTAATAAAAAGATCTGTTCTGTGAAATTTGGATTCAGTCAAAGGGCTGCACTTGAGGGCCTAGAGCACCACATGTGGCCTTGAGGCCCCGGGTTCCCCATTCCTGAATTCTAGGGCTTGACAGTTTCAAAGGTTATGAACCTAGAGCTGGAAGGGTATCAGAGACCAGCTAGTTCCACCCCTCTATTTTTACAGCTGAGGAAACTGAGACCCAGTGCAGTTAAATGACTTTCCAAAGTCACTCAGGTCATGAGCATCAGAAGTGGGATTTGAACTCAGGTCTTCTGACTCTGGAGCCAGTGTTCTTTCTACTTTACTTTGCAGCCTTACAGAATCTCTGCTACCACCCCTTCATTTTAAGTGCAGTGCAGAGAGTGAAAGGTCCCAAGCAGAATGTGACTCTGGATCTCCTGCATGCTCCAGACTAGGTGGCCTTTGGGTTGCTTGGAGCCTCTCTCTGGTCAGCCTTTTCCTTGACGCTGACTGTGCCACGTTCTTGGCCATCTCCTGTGCGGGCTTCTGATGTTGGCACCTTGGCTGAATCAGGCCCTGAGCAGAGACAGGCAGTGACTGTGTGGATTCCTGGCAATGCCGTCCCTCAGACCCTCTCCTTAACTACACTCCATGGGAATCTACGTCCCTGATTCTATCTATTGAAGAAACCCCGACGACCCTAGTGCCAACGATGGAACTCTCCATTGTAGGGTAGGGGAAAGAGCCTTGGCTCTGGAGGCCTGTCTTCTGGTCCTAGCTCGATTCCTTTCTACCTGGGGATAACTTGAGACAAGTCCTTGGGGCCCTCAGTTTCCTTTTCTGTAAAGTAAGGGGGTGGTGGAACTAATTGGTATCTAAGGCCAGCCTTAGATACCATGATTAAAACAAATTAAATTGTATTTCTTTTCGGTTATCTATGACTCATACTTAAGCCCCTCTGGGTTTTCATCTCCTCATTAGTGAAAGAGGCAACTGTGTGCAGAGTAGAGTTGGCCTTAAAGTCAGGAAGTCAGGATTCAAATCCTGTCTCTCCCACATGCTGGCTGTGTGACCTTGGGCAAGTCCACTGACCTTTCAACGTCTTGGACAACTCTCAAAGACTAGGAAATTGCAGAGTATGTGCTGAGCTGCACTGGTAAGGGAGGTTCCTTACCTCCCTTGTACCGGTATGTTCCCTGTACCGACAAAATCACAGGCCCAGTAAAAACAAATATTGGGGATAAGTACTGCCAACTTTGCAGGGCTATGGGGAAGGCTTTAGAACTCTTAAAGAAATGTGAGTTATTGGTTTTGTGAGGCATAAAATGAGGGATTACATTAATGGATTACATCATCTCTAAGGGCCCTTCCAGCTCTGACATTCCATGTTCTAAGGGCCCTCCCAGCTCTGACATTCTATATTCTAAGGGCCCTCCCAGCTCTGACATTCCATGTTCTAAGGGCCCTCCCAGCTCTGCCATTCTGTGTCCTAAGGGCCCTCCCAGCTCTGCCATTGTGTTCTAAGGGCCCTCCCAGCTGTGCCATTCTGTGTTCTAAGGGCCCTCCCAGCTCTGACATTCTATATTCTAAGTCCCCTCCCAGCTCTGCCATTCTGTGTTCTAAGGGCCCTCTCAGCTCTGACATTCTATATTCTAAGGGCCCTCCCAGCTCTGCCATTGTGTTCTAAGGGCCCTCCCAGCTCTGCCATTCTGTGTCCTAAGGGCCCTCCCAGCTCTGCCATTCTGTGTCCTAAGGGCCCTCCCAGCTCTGACATTCTATATTCTAAGGGCCCTCCCAGCTCTGACATTCCATGTTCTAAGGGCCCTCCCAGCTCTGCCATTCTGTGTCCTAAGGGCCCTCCCAGCTCTGCCATTCTGTGTCCTAAGGGCCCTCCCAGCTCTGACATTCTATATTCTAAGGGCCCTCCCAGCTCTGCCATTGTGTTCTAAGGGCGCTCCCAGCTCTGCCATTCTGTGTCCTAAGGGCCCTCCCAGCTCTGCCATTCTGTGTCCTAAGGGCCCTCCCAGCTCTGCCATTCTGTGTTCTAAGGGCCCTCCCAGCTCTGACATTCTATATTCTAAGGGCCCTCCCAGCTCTGCCATTCTGTGTTCTAAGGGCCCTCCCAGCTCTGACATTCTATATTCTAAGGGCCCTCCTAGCTCTGCCATTGTGTTCTAAGGGCCCTCCCAGCTCTGACATCCTGCGTTCTAAGGACTCTCCCATCTCTGACATCTCAGGCTCTAAGGTGACTTCTAGCTGTCGCATTCTGTGTTTTGATGTCCCAGCTGTAAATCCTTCATCAGCATTTGTCTGTAATAGTCACCCCTTGACCGCTGTCTTCTATCCATACAGGAAAAGGCATGGTCTCCCTCAATGGGCACTGTGGGCCAGTGGACTTTCTAGCTGTGGCCACCAGCACTTTGGCTCCAGATATCCTGAGGAGTGACCAGGATGAGGCAGAAGAGGAGAAAGGTGAGGGTCCATCCCACGAGCCTCCACCTGCACCAGATAGCCACCCGACCCGAGAGCTGGTCCATAAAAAGGGCATTCTCCTTCAGTACCGCCTGCGCTCCACGGCACACCTGCCAGGACCCCTCCTCTCAGTCCGTGACCCCCCAGACCCCGATGGGACAGCCCTGGCCCACAGCGAGGAAGATGGCTCTATCTACGAGATGGCAGATGACCCCGATGTCTGGGTCCGCAGCCGGCCCTGTGCCCGCGATGCTCACCGTAAGGAGATCTCCTCAGTGGCCATCATTTCTGGAGGGCAGGGATACCGCAACTTTGGTGGTGGTGGAAGGCCAGCCTTGGGCAGCGAGACAGACAGCACCCTGCTCATCTGGCAGGTTCCCTTGATGATCTAGCCCACCCTCACTCCTCCAACCTCACTCACTCTTGCTTGTCTCGCACGGTGCCTTGCACTGCTCTGGGACTGGCATCATGCCACCCTGGCCTCCCTGGGCATTGATTTCCCACAGTGACTCTTCCTCTATTTTCTGTCAGGCTGGGGTCAAACTGAGATGGAAAAGAAGTGACTTCTTCATGTGCCAGCTGCTTTGTAGGGTAAAATAGGGCTTGAGGAGCTCTCTTGGCTAAAGGGGGAGAAAACTTTTTAAAACAAACAAAAAAAACTTTCAAAGGGTGTTTTTTTTTCTTTTGGTTTGGGGTTCTAGGTATGGGAGGGAATCTTTGGAGAAAATGGTCTTTTAAAATAAATATATATGCGTTTTATATATATGTATATATATGTGTATATATATACATATATGAACATCACAACTGCCAATCAAGGTACTGTCCTCACGGGCTTAAGGGCAGGATTAGATTTTACAAAGCTCACCTCTCTAAAGATGCGTGCTTGTGCAAGGGTGTGTATGTGTGTGTGTGTGTGTGTGTGTGTGTGTGTGTGAGAGAGAGAGAGATGTGTGCCTCTGTATAAATAAATAAGTATATATAGTGTATATTATTTATGTATAAATAAAGTCTGTATATATTGGTGCATTGGGAGAGTCAAAAATAAAGGCAGAGTTAATGTCTGTGTTTGGGTTGTGCTTCCTTAGCGTGTGGTGGGGTCCCTTCTAGTCCCACCCGGGGGCACAAATGTTTGGGCAGAGGAATCCAGATCCCTGCAGCAGCAAAGATTAAGGATAGACTCCCCAACAAGAGGAACTTCCTTACCATTATTGTTCTTGGGTGTGGGAAGTGACCATAAAGGAGCCTGGGGGGCGGATCATGGCTCTGGGGTGGGACAAAAGGGACCTGTCTGGCCAGGGAGAAGAATTACCAGCTCTTGGGCAAAGTAGCCAGACCTTTTGACATTGCCTCTCAAGCTCTCTTTCCTTGTGAATAGGATTGAAGGACATGGGCTACCATTTTGTCGTGGTTTAGTCGTTTTCCAGTCACGTCTGACTCTTTGTGACCCCATTTGGAGTTTTCTCGGTAAAGACACAGCTCATTTTACAGATGAGGAAACTGAGGCAAACAGGGTTAAGTGACTTGCCCAGGGTCACACAGCTGCTAATTGCCCGAGGCTGGATTTGAACTCATGAAGATGAGCCTTCCTGACTCCAGTCCAGGCATGAGGGCACCACCTAGCTGCTCCATGGCTATAATAGTGATTCACAAAGGGCAGTTCCTGGCCCCTTGAGGATCTCTGAGACTTATTCAGGGGATCCCCAAGGTCCAAACTATTTTCATAGTTGTTCCAGATAATATAACCCATATGAAAGAATGTTCTTTGGGGGACAGTGTCCTCAGTAATTTCTATAAGTGTAAAAGTGGTCTAAGACCAAAAACTGTGAGAGCTGCTGGGCTATAAGATAGTATAATTCAGAGATCTAGAAGCAGCTGAAGTGGATAGAACTCTGAGCCTGGAGTCACAAAGACCTGAGTTCAAATGCAGCTTCAGACTCTAGTTAAGTGGCCTAACCTTTCTCTGTCTCAGGTACCTCAGTTGTAAAGTGAAGTTCATGAAAACATCTTCCTCCTAGGGTTTTTGTGAGGGTCAAAAGAGATCACAGGGCACCTGTCATGCAGTAGGTGCTTAAAAATACTTGTTTCCTCCCAAAAAGTAATTGTTGTTAGGTAGATGTCAGCTTGAAGGTCAGTCTCTGGTGTAGTGCCCCAGGGATCTGTCTCCTTGGAACTAGCCCATTCAACAGTTTCATCAATGACTTGGATGAAGCTATAGACTGTGTGTTATCAGCTTTATCATAGAAAGGCAACATAGCGCAGTAGAGAGAAGAACTGTGTTCAAATTCAACCCATCTGCTGGTTATGGGACCATGGGCAAGTTCCATAACCTCTCTGTGCTCCAGGCAGCTCTCCAAATGCTATAAGTTCCAGAGAATGGCCCAGTTTCCGTTGCTAGAGAGAGTTCCCTGTGCCAATTAGTCAATAAGCATTTATTAAGTGCCTACTGTATTCTAGGCACTGTGCTAATGTTTCAACAATCTGGCTAGCAGCTTCTGTGGGGGTATAAGATTCACCCACAGCCAGCACTCAGAAAGCTGCCAACAGCACAGGTTCTTCTGATCTGCTTAATTAAGGAAAGCAAGGTGAAGGGGTTGACGAGCTTACTTTTAATTCAGCATTCAAATATCATTCAGTTAGTTCAGGGGAAAAACCCAGCACCCTGAACTTCAAAACAAAATGCAAACAAATTTCAAACATCAACAGACTTTGTCTGATTCAAATCCCAACACATAGTTACCAGAGTTCAACAAAGTTTCAGCATCTGGGTTTACAAGCTGGAGGGCTCCTTAGCTACAGCTGCTCAGAGTCTCCTCATCAACACCATCTCCAGAGCCCCGCACAAAGGGCTCTGTCCTCCCTTCTTATAGGGCTTTAGACATCATCAGACATCATCTGAATTACCAGAGCTCAAGCTCTGGTGATTGGTTCTTGAGTTGGTCCCTCCCCTTAGGACCCTGGGAGGTTCACATCCACATGGATTAGGTTAACACCTAATGGGGTTTGGGCCTGGGGCTTAGCACCCAGCAAAGCTCACTGAGATAAATTGAGTCACTCAAAGAAAACAAAGGCCATTCTGGTTACAGCTAAGCCATGGGAAGACAAAAAGAGGCAAAAGATGGTTCCTGCCTTCAAGGAGCTCCTGGTCTAATGGGGTGGACAACATGCAAACAAATATATACAAACAAGCTATGTACAGGATGAATAGGAAATAATTAACAGGAAGGCACTGGAATTAAGAAGGGCCGGGAAAGACTTCATATCGAAGGTGGGATTTTGGTTGGGATTTAAAAGAAGCCAGTGACGCCCCAAGTCTAGCTGCCATCCCTCATGTTGACGTCTATCCTTTGGTTCCAAAAATCACCCTCACGAGGCTGAGATGGGCTAAACAGTAGTTCCCATGACAAAGATCTGGGGGTTTTAGTGGACTGCAAGCTTGAGATGAGTCAACAGTGTGGCATGATGCCAATGCCATGCTAGGCTGCAGTAAGTGGAATATTGGTAACTGGAATGAGAGGTTTAGTTTTTGGAGAGCTCTGCTCAGGGTCAGGAGGGCCTGAATTCAGGTCCCACAGGGCAAGTCACTTCACCTTTAAGTACCTTCAGACAACTTTCAAGACTTAGGTTGCAGATGAGTGGCTAATCTGCACCATTGGAAAGAGTAACCATACCAGGAGTCCCATCCCTCCTCCAGTGAAATCACATCTAGGCAAACATACAACCAACCCCAGTGACCCTCACAAGGAAGGTAACACTAATGGTGCATTCTCTTCAATGTTGTTCTGGGTGGGGAGTTTGGGGGTGTGTCCATGTTTTAGGAAAGAGAAGGACAAAGTGGAGACCACCCAGAAAAGGGAGACCAGGATGGTGAGAGGACTGGATTTCCAACCAGAGGAGAAAAGACCAAAGAGTCTGAGGTCCTTCAGTCCGTGGGCATTGATTGAGTACTTGCTGTATGTTAACTCCCATGTTGTCTCTGGCTGCATAGGAGATGCAAAGACCAAAATGAAACAGCCCCTCAAGGAGCTTACATTCAGTGCTGGCTGTTCTCAACATATTTGAAGGGCTGTCATGGGGAGGGAATAAATTAGACTCCTTCTGCTCACCCCCAGAAGACAGAATGAGGAACACTGGGTGGAAACTGTGCAGAGAAGACTTTTGGCTTCGTGCCCAAAGGAAAAAAATGTCCCCCAAATCAGAACTTCCCAAAAATAAAAAAAAGCTGGCAGTGAGCTCATCATTAACAGGACATCATCAACGGGGGTGGCTAGGTGGCGCAGTAGATAAAGCACCAGCCCTGGAGTCAGGAGTTCAAATGTGGCCTCAGACACTTACTAGCTGTGTGACCCTGGGCAGGTCACTTAACCCTGATTGCCTCAAAAAAAAAAAGGAAGAGGTTAGGTGACTGCTAGTCAGCATCATCTCAAAGGATATTTTTGTTCTGGTATCAAATCATTGAGTCAACAAGCATGGAATGGATTGGAAACCAGATGCTACCTGAGGTACCTTCCAACTCTTGAGATTCTGTGGTTCCAGTTTCCTTCTCTGGGGCTTGGTTTTCTCATCTGGGTGATGAGGAGGTTGGAACATGTGATATTGTAGGTCCTTCCAGCCCTCACATTCCATGATTCTGGGTATTCTTCCCTTCCTCTTGGCTGGAACATTTGGGGATTTGGGTCTGCAGCTGCAGGATCAGCTGAGAAGCCAGGGCTATGATTTGGGTGGGAGTGGGGAGCAGAAGCAGGCCTTAATTTAATGATGGGCATGGAAACCAGCTAGAGGGTGAAAGGGGGGTTGGCATGGTTGCCATAGGCAACAGAGCCGGGGCTTCCAGGGGGCCTGACCAGATGTTGTTGCCTTGGTCTAGAGAGAGGCTTGGACTATTGCCAGGCTCAATAATATGAGTGGTGAGGACAACCTATGAACTCTGGGGTTGGGGCTTGCAGGTTTGGGGAGAAGCACCCACCTCCCTCACCCACTACATCCCTTTCTTGACAGCTGGAAGGAAAGAACTCTCTCCATCAATAGCCTAAGGAAGAACTCCATGGTCTATTGAGTAGTGTGCGGCATTGGAAGCCCTACATTCTGGTCCTAGGTCCGCCCTGAACAGCTCTGGGGTGTCATTTTTACAATCTAAGCTCCTTAAGCCACAATTTTCCCTATCTGTAGCAGAAAGAGCATGAGATTTCCAGAGTAAGAAGATCCGGGTTTGAATCCTAGCTCCATCACTTGATACTAATGTGGTAGAGAAATCATTTGAACTGTTGGAGCCTCAGTTTCTCCATCTGTAAGGTAGGGCTAATAACATTGTGTTCCTTACCTTGCAGAGTGACATCTCTTATGTATGCCTCCTTCTCTCCTCTGATACTACCACCACCCTGGTGAAGGCCCTTGTCACCTGGACTGTTATGATAGCTGCTGGTGGGGCTGCCTGCCTCAGGTCTCCCCACTCCAATCCATCATTCAGTTATCTAAGTGATCTTCCTAAAGTGTCGGTCTGACCATGAGATCTCTCTATTCAACAAACCCCAGGGGTGCCCTATCCCCTTCTGGTCTCATATATAACTCTCTAGCTTTAAAGCCCTCTGTACCTGGCCCTCTCCTACCTTTCCAGTTCTCTTAAACTTCACCTCCTCCACATATTCTAATCCAGTGACACTGGCCTCCTGGCTATTGTCTAAGATGCTCCATCTCCTGACTTTAAGGGATTTTCATTGGCTATCCTATATACCTGGAATGCTCTCCCTCTTCATCTCCGCCTCCTGGCTTCCCTCCAGTCTCAGATAAAATTCCACCTTCTGCAAGAAGCCTTTCCTGATTCCTTTTAATGCTAATGCCTTTCCTTTCCAATTTATCCTGCCTGCAACTTGTTTATACATAGATGTTTACATGTTTTCTCCTCCATTAGACAGTAAGCACCTTGAGGGCAGGGACTATTTTTTGTCTGTCTTTATCCCCAACATTCCGCACAGTGCCTGACACATAGTAGGCACTTAATAAATACTTGTTGACTTGACAGTTGTGAGGATTATGCTTTTTAGACAGTGAGGAATATGCCTTTCAGACTGCAAAGCATTATGGATGTGTGAGGTATGGTTATTGGAGGCAGCATGGCATGGTGCATGTATAGCCTGTTGGTGTTAGGCTTGAAGTTAAGAAGATGGTGTGATGAGAAGAACCCTGGATTTGGTCTCGTAAGACCCAGGTCTGAATCCCAGCTCTGCCACTGACCACCCGAGTGACCTTGGGCAAATCACTTGTCTCTGGGCCCCGGCTTCCTCATCTGTAAAACAGTGAGGGAAAAGGGGAGAGGAGATGGCACCTTTCAGCTTGGGACCTGTGATCCCATGGGCTTCCATTGTTCAGTCATTTTCAGTCAAGTCCCACTCTTTGTGACCCCATTTGGGGTTTTCTTGGCAGAAATACTGTAGTGGTTTGCCATTTCCTTCTGCAGCTCATTTTACAGATGAGGAAACTGAGGCAAACAGGATTAAATGATTTGCCCAGGATCACACAGGTAGTTAAGTGTTGGAGGTTGGATTTGACCTCAGGTCTTTCTTATACCAAACCCAGTGTTGTATTCACTGAGATACCTAGTGACAAAGAGTATCAGGATCTAAGCTCATCTTCTGTAGGCTCCGTAGAAAGCATCCTTGGTACAACTTCATTAGCAGACAGAATGATGGGGATAGTCTATACCTCATTCTGTAGTGTTATTACTGTTTACTCACAAGGAGGTTGGGAAGATCGAATATGAAATATGTGATAACAGCAACTTCCATTTGTTTGAGAGTTTTAGAGTTTCTAAATCATTTCTTTTTGAACCTTATGAGGTAGGTGATGCAAGTATTATGTCCATTTTACAGATAAGGAAACTGAGGCTCGTAAAGGTTAAGTATTTGACCCAGGGTCATATAACTTGACTGTCACAGGCAGGATTCAAAGCTGGGTCTCCAGTTCAGCTCTCACGCTCTTCTGTGACATATCATCTTTTGTAACCTAAAGTACTATTAATACGGTAATTAAGATATTTTTGTTGTTAGATGAATTAATTAACTCATTAATGTGGTGTGAACATAACTGACCAAATTAATGATTCTTGTATGTTGTTGAGCTGGATATCTCCTGGGAATTTGCTAAGTATCCAGTCCTCTTTAGCTTCCGAACAAACGCCAATGAATAGAACCTTACCCTTCTGAAAGTGTCTATTGTCAGCTCAGTGACTTCGTGATGCCTTTGGGGGTTTGTGGGTGGGAAGGCAGAACCCACTTCATGGGACTTCCATCAGTTATGGAGAATGACCCAACTGCCTCCCCTGGATCAGGAGCACCACGAGTCGCCAGCAGGGGGCACTCTCGATGCTGGTTGTTTTCTCAATGGTACCCAATCTCCCTTACGGAGCATTATGTGTCTATCTGGAAGCAGAGGATTAGACTCCTTTGGGTTCCTCCTAGACATGAATGTCCGTTATCTTGTTTTCTATCTCTTTTTCCTTGGGGAAGGGTTAAACCTGATCTAGCTATCTTTTTAGGAATGTGTCCGACCGGTAGAGTAGAAAGGCCCCATGATGGGGAATGAGGAAAGATTCTAGGCTCTGTTACTGCTGCCTGGGTAACCATGGGAAAGGCACTTCCCATCTCTCAGCCAAAGTAAAATGAAGAATTTGGTCTAGATGCCATTTAAGGTCACATCTAACTCTGACATTCTGTGTACTAAGGCCCTTTCCAACTATAATATTCTATAATTTAAGGGCCCTCCCAGCTCTGACATCCTGTGTTCTAAGGGCCCTCCCTACCCTGACATCCTGTGTTCTAAGGCCCCTCCCAGCCCTGGCATTCTTTGTTCTAAGGGCCCTCCCAGCTCTGACAGTCTGTGTTCTAAGGCCCCTCCCAGCTCTGACATTCTGTGTTCTAAGGGCCCTTCCAGATCTGACATTCTGTGTTCTAAGTCCCCTCCCAGCTCTGACATTCTGTGTTCCAAGGGCCCTCCCAGCTCTGACATTCTAAAGCTCAATGTCTTCCTTCACTTAGCAGAGAAGGGATTTGGTGGTGATGCAGGAAAATCAGAGACCACCCTCCCCCACTTGGAGAGTGAAAGCCTCTGTCACTGTATTCCCTGCATGTGTAGGCAGGAGACTTTGAAGAAATAGAAGTCCTAGTTATTGGAAGACCAGATGAGAGGCTAGGCCTATTTCCCAGCCTGGTCTCCCGCAGTGGTGCTGATTAAGGAACTGAAGACTGGAGGCTATGTGAGAAAAAGACCCTCCTTGTACTGTTGGTTGAAATTGTTTGTTATTGTCCCTTTGTGTATAGATTTTTCTTTTCTTTTTGAAAGTCAATATGGGAGGCTTAGTGTAGAGGAAAGAACCCTGTAGCAGATAGGAAGTTTGGTACTGCAGAAAGAATGCTGAATTTGAGGTCAGAAGACCTGGGTTAGAATTCTGACTTTGGAATTTTCTGGAATTTTGGGGGGGAATTTTCTGCGACCTCTAGCAAGTCATGTTCTTTGGGCCTCAGTTTCACCATCTATAAAATAGGTTGGACTAGATGCCACTAAGTTCCCTTGTGGCTCAAAAGTTTATGATCCCATGGCCAGGCTTTGAACTTGGACAAGTTACCCTCTATGAACCTCAGTTCCTCCTTGGTAAAGCTTTTTCAGCACTGAAGCTCCACTCCATCATCTAGCCGACAGTGTATTTGAAGTTAGAAGATCCGTGTTTGAATCTTGGCTCTGCTACTTACTGGCTGTGTGACCCTGGACAAATCCCTACCCACTTTGGGCTCGTTTCCTCAACTGTAAAATTTGGGGCTTGTATTAGATGGTGTCTGATGTCCCTTTCAACTCTAGATGCTTCAATCCTATCATGGTAGGATTCTGGGAAAATCACTCCCTGGGGACCAGCAGAAGAGACGAGTCATTGGAATGAATCTGGGTAAGTGGTGACCTGGTGCCCTGATTTTCATCAATGTCTTTCGGCTCAGAGTCTATCAGTCATCTCTGCCCAGCAAAGGAGCTGAGAACTAGGCGCTAATACTCAGACAGACAAGAGGAAGAAGTCAATGGACAAGACCAGGAGCTGGGGAAGGAGTTGAAGATGGCCGAGAAGGTGGTTTGCTTTAAACCTTTCTAAGGTGAGCCTCCCTTAGTATCTCAGTTTCAGTCGTGTCACCAGAGTGTTTAGGTGTAATCACGATTATTTGGGGAATTATGGCCTGAGCCTCCATCTCAACCTTATACCGTAGCTACAGACTATGGCGAAGTCATAAATCAAATAGCGAAGTATTTAATTTAGATAATAATAAGATAACTCAGGAGTAATAGCAGGCAGCAAAAATAATCTTCAGTCCCCTCTCCCTCATACACTGCTTTTTTGGGGACAACATAAATTTTTATCGATACTTTTGTTTTTTATATCACCTACATTTTCCAATGTATCTCTCTGTCTGGCCCTCTCAGAGTTTATTAGAAAGAATAAAAAAGAAAGGAAAAATCTAATTCAACAAAACTAATGAAGACATTAAAAAAAACCTGTTGATATGCAGTGTCCCAAATCCATAGTCCCCCACCTCTGCTGAGAAGTGGGGGTGGAGTGGGGAAGGGAGGTAACTTCTTACATTTTGTGTTTGGGGTCAAGTTTACACTTATAATTTTGTAGCATTTGTTGTTTTCATTTACATAGTTATAGTCATTGTGCATATTGTTTTCCTGATTCTGTTTACTTCAGTTTCTATCAGTTCATGTAAGTCTTGCGTACCTCCTTCTCTATATTAATGATATTCATTGCTTCTTAAAGCACAATACTATTCCATTGCATGTGTGGGCCACAATTCGCTTAGCCATTCTCCAATCAATGGGGATCTATTTTGCTTCCAATTCTTTTGTTCCACGATAAGTGCTTCTGTAAATATTGTGGTACATATAGGTCCTTTCTTTTTAATCATTGACCCCTTTGTGGTATATACCCAACAATGAAATGTCTGGGTCAAAACATATCACCTCTTTTAATTACTTTAGCATAATTCCAAATTATCATCCAGAACAGTTGGACACACAGCTCTACTAACAATGTATTAGTGTTTCCCTCCTTCCATACCTTGATTGTGTTGTGATTGGTCCTCTTTGAGTATGAAGGACGAACAATAACAACAGTCTTATTGGTGCTGATAGGGAAATCATCTATGGATAATCGGTACAGGGAGGAATGTTAAAATATTTTCTTCTACTGATGACATGCTCTGGTGGAAATCCCTTCCACTCAGCCACACTTCCTTGAAGGAGCATCTTAGCTCCCTGTATGTCCAAGATTGTCTTTACCCCTTCCATGGGCATCCCCAAACTTTCTAATGCCAGGGCTTATGGGATAAGGCATCTGTACCTGTGCCAATCATCCTTTGCCCGCAATACATACCAAACTCGTAGTTGGCTACAGCTATTTCCCAGTACTGGCTGGTGTCATCCAAATTAACATTGTCAGGATATGAGTCAGTGGGTTGTTGTTAGCTTGTACTTGCAATCAAGCTCCATACACCCAGTCTATCAGTAACAGCCCACTTCGGAGCCAAGAGCTACAATTTGTGGATGGGATAATGAGGCTCATTGTCAGTGAATTCTCTGCTGGCCAATGCAATGGGCTTCCGGTAGCCATTGCTCTTTGAGTATAAAATTGCTCCTAGTCCCTGTAGGCTGACATTGGTTAAAACAAAGAACCACCTTGGACCTGTAAGAGCCAACACTGCTGCACATCCAAGGCAATTCACCAAGTCCTTGATCATATTCTTCAACCAAGTGATCACCAGACAGGGATGGGGGGTTCCAGCCAGATCATCCTCCCCTGCCTCTGCCATGTTTTATTCTGATTCTTCTTGGCCATACACCTATGGGTGAGATAATTAAGATGTGTTGTAAAGATACCATAGTTCTTTGCAAATTTCCAATAGTAATTCCCAGATCCTAGAAAATTTTCTGGTCTCACTAGTTCCTAGTTGCCAAATTCAATGGCTTTTTCTCGGTCCTCATCCTTCCAGACCTCTCTGTAGTACATTGACCACCCTCCCTTCCTGGATGTACTCTCCTCTGTGGGTTACGGTGACACTGCTCACTCTTGATTCTCCTTTCTTTGCTAGATCTTCATCTGTGTTCACTCTTTAACCATGGGCATCCCAATGGGCCCTGTTCTGAGCCCTCTTCTCTTCTTTCTCAATATTGTCTGTCTGGATGATATAATCACTTCCCGTGGGTTCAATTATCACATCTATGCAGATGACCCCCAGTTCTATATATTCACCTCTAGTGTTTCTTCTAAGATCCACTCTCTTATTAATAGCTGCCTATTAGATGTCTCCCACTGGAGACCCCATAGGCACCTCAGGTTCAATACGTCCAAAAGAGAACTCATTGTCCTCACCCCACCCCGGCTCTGGCTCCCTTCCTTTTCCCCAACTTTTCTATTTATTCCAAGGGCATGCATCACTGTCTTTCCAGTGACTCAGGTACGTAACCTCAGATTCATTGTCAACTCATTCCTCTCCTTCACCTTCTCCATACCCATCCAGTGGCCAAGTCTCATTAGTTCTTCTTCCCATGTCATCTCTCCCTTCTGCCCCCTTTTCTCCACTCACAAGGCTACCATCCTACCACCTTGGTCTCTCTGCCTTGGGTGTCTTCACTTGAGATCCATTTTCCAATCCCAGTCCAACTTCACTCTTCCAATCCATTCACTGATGGCTGCCACATCGATGATGCTAAAGCACAGGTCTGACCATATCACCCCTCCCCCCGCCACATACATATACATACATGCAAGCATTGGTTCTTTTACTTCTAGGCTAAGATACAAACTCCTCTGTTAGCATATAAATAAAGGCTTTCATGGTTTGGCTCAAACCTGTCTCTCTAGGCTTAATGAGTAAGACTCCCTTTTAGAAACTCCATCTTTCTATTTGTTCTTGATCATGCACGATACTTCTCAATGAATCAACAAGCATTTATTAATCACCTATTATGTACCAGTCACTATGATAAGCATTAGGATACAAAAAAGGCAAGGGACAGTGCCTGCCCTCAAGGAGCTAACAGTCTAACAGGGGAGAGTAGTCACAAACAAATATATACAAAGCAAGCTATCTACAGGATAAATAGGAAATGATTAACAGAGAGAAGGCACTGGAAATGAGAGCTTGAGGAAGACTTTCTGTAGAAGGTGGGATTTTAATTGGGACTTAAACAAGAGAGGTCGGTAGTAGGAGTGGAGGAGGGAGACCATTCCTGGCATGGAGGACAGCTAGAGAAAATCCCCAGAGCTGAGAGATGGAGTGTCTTGTCTGTAGAACAACCAGGAGACCAATGTCACTGGATTGAAGTATATATTGAAGTATTATGGTGAGGGGGGAAAGTGTAAGAAGACTGGAAAGGTAGGAGGGGGCTGGGTTAGGAAGGGCTTTGAGTGCCCAGTGGAGCATTTTGTATTTGCCAGTGGAAGCAATTGGTAGCCACTGGAGTTTATTGTACGTGCGTGTGGTGGTGATATAACGGGACCTGTGCTTTAAGAAAGTCACTTTAGTGGTTGATTGGAGGGTGGACTGGAGTGAGGAGAGGCTTGAGGTAGATGGACCCCCCTAGCAGGTTATTACAGTAGTTCAAGAGTGAGGATGAGAGCCTGCCCTTCTCATCTCCCTGACTTTGCTCAAGCCGTCCATGCCTAGAATGTCCTTCCTCCTCAATTACTCCTAAGAACCCCTTGGCTTCCTTCAAAGCTCCACTAAAATGTTCCCTCCTACCTGAAGCCTTTCCTCTTCCCTTAGTCACTATTGGCCCTCCTCTATCTATATTTTTGTATTTACTTATAGGTGTATAAATAATTTCCCTTTAAAAAAATATTAGCCCCTTGAGGACAGAAATTGTTTCATTTTTGTCTGTGTCCCCACTGGTGTCTAGCATGTGTTTTTTTGTTGTTTAGTTGTTTTTCAGTTGCATTCCTACTCTTCGTGACCCCATTTGGGGTTTTCTTAGCAAAGATACTACTAGAGCGGTTGGCCATTTCTTTCTCCAGATCATTTTACAGATGAAGAAACTAAGGCAAACAGGGTTAAGTGACTTATCCAGGGTCACACAGCTACTACGTGTCTAAGGCCAGATTTGAACTCATAAAGATGAGTCTTCCTGACTCTGGGCTCAGTGCTCTATGCACTATGGTGCCCCTTAGCTGCTATGTACCTAGCACATAGACACATAATAAATGCTTGTTAATAAGCGAATTCATGTTTCTTTGGACCTGACCAGGTGATGAGCATATCTTTTTTCTTAGAGTCAGTACTTATTCCCTATTGAGATACCATGGGACCCTTGAACTTGGCAGAGCCTTATTAGAACTGGCAATTGCCAACTGGCATTCAGACTGGTGCCTTCTAGTATTTCTGGGACCTTCGACAGCCTTTCCTCATGCTTTGCCAACATCCTTCCAAATATGATGAAGACATGGAGGTACCCCAAGTCTTCCAGGTAGTTTATATCTCCAACCGCTTTTTCCATGAGTTATTAAAAAGTGGCAGATGACTTAGAAATCCCTTGGGGGCATCAGTTTCAGTTTGTACAACCTCACTGGAGAGACAAAAGCCATGTTTTCTTTATATTCTACCTTGGAGATCTTATAGTATCCATTGTGTAAGTCCAGTAGTGAACACTAACGACTGTCCATCAGACAATGCAGGACATTGCTGATTCTTGGCACAATAGACTCACCCACTCACCTTAGTTGCCTTATTTTTGGTTGTTGTTCAGTTGTGTCCAATTCTTTGTGACCCCATTTGAGGGGAGGTTTCTTGGCAAAGGTGCTGGAATGGTCTGCCATTTTCTTCAGTCGCCCATTTTACAGATGAGGAAGCTGAGGCAAACTGGGTTAAGTGACTTGCTCAGTCACACAGGTGGTAAGTATCTGAGGTTGGATTTGAACTCAGGAAAATGAGTCTCCATGATTTCAGGCCTGGCATTCTATCTGCTACTCCACCTTGCTCTGAAGCTCTGTATATATATCTATATCTATATATATATACACATATATATATATATATATATATATATATAATATATATATATATATATATATATATATATATATATATATCTCCAGCTCTTTCCAAGCCTTTTCTGTACCACCAGTAGGTGGCACAGTGGATGCTGCCCCAGACTTGGAGTTAGGGAGACCTTCAAAGGTCACTATCCCTGTGATCCTTGAAGTTTGCTCTTCTGTAAAATGACAGCAGGCGCATCTAGGTGGCGCCATAATGCACAGAGTTACAGGCCTGGAGTCAGGAAGACTCATCTTCATGAGTTCAAATCCAGTCTCACACACTTTCTAATTGTGTGACCCTGGGCAAGTCACTTCACCCTGTTTGCCTCAGTTTCCTCATCTGTAAAATGAGTTGGAGAAGGAAATGGTAAATCACTCCAGTATCTCTGCCAAGGAAACCCCAAACGGAGTCATGAAGAATTGGACACAAATTAAAAATAAAACAAAAAAATGTGGCAACAGTAATAGTACCTACGTCATGGGATCAATTTCAATAAAACGAGTAAATAATAATATAATTATAGTTAGTATCCAAACAGCACATTAAGATTTGTAGTCCACTCTATGTCTGCTATCTCACAAATCAAATAATCCTTATAAAGTGGTAAAGCACTGCACAAATGTTAGCTATTTTTATGGGACCCTGTGATCACATCCTGCACCAGCCATTCTTAAACTTCTAGGTTTTGGGACCCTTTACTCTTAAAAATTATTTGTGTGGATTATAGCCATCAGTATTTACAGTTTTAGAAATCAGAATATTGGCACTGTTATGAAGATATTCTTGAGGATCCCCTGAAGGGGTCTCAGGGACTCTGGTTTAGGATCCCTGGGTCGTGTTTTGAAAGCCGTTGCATTACAGTAACAATTCCTAAAAAAATCATAAGCACCTACTATGTGCCAGACACTGTGCCAGGCAGAAGAGTTTGGATTTGATCTCAGAGGTAATAGGGAGCAAGGGGAGTTTCCTGAGCAGGGGAGTGGCACAGTCAGATCTATGCTTTAGGAAGATCTCTCTGGCATCTATGTGAAGGATGAATTGGTTCCAGGAGAGACCTGAAGCAGGGAGATCAATTTCTGAGGTCTCCCCATCTCTGACAGGGTGATTTTTCTGAGATTAATCTTGAAAGGATTTCTCCACCCCTGATCTGGAGTTATTGAGGAACATTGGTTGTTTCAATCCTTGATAGCACATGTATTCTTCTCCTCCTTCCTCACCTTACCCTGAATTCCTCCTAAGCAAGGCTCCGGTTGGAAAAGCAGGGCTGTCCTCCCTTTCCCTCACCCAAACCACCAACATCCCACTCCCTACTCTGGCTATCACTTTCCCTTCCCCCATCCCCATGGATATTTCCCTCCTTCTCTCCTCTCTGCCCCCATCCCCACACCAGAATCCCTGTCCCCCTCCCACCCATAAGCCCACTCTCTCCTTCCCCAGAATGGCTGACCATTCCCCTCTAGGTTTCCCATCCTGTGGGGCAAATAGAATAAGGAAGTACCTTCAGGACCTCTGGGCCCTTCCCTGCAGCTGGCCAAACCCTCCTATATAGACTATCCCCCCAAATTAGAGCATGAGCTCCTTGAGATCAGGAATTACCTTCTTTTTCTATTTATATCCCCAGTGCTCATCACCGAGATCCATACATAGTAAAGGCTTAATAAGGACTTCTTCATTCGTTTAAATCCCACTCATGCAAGGAAAATACACCAGGCTTGTTTGTTTGGGTTTTTACTAAGCATCTTCCTGGGCTGGAATTGGAGTTGCAGGTCTTGGGTTCAAATTCCAGCTCTGGGCAGAGCCCATAAAGATATAGGGAAAGGTGAGAAAATACAGAGCTCTGATTTCATTGGTATAGAAAACTCACAGTTAAGAAAACTTCCCCCAGTACAGGTTAGCATGTTCTCTGCAACATAGTCTTAGAGTGTTGCCTAGAACCCTGAGGGATTACGCAATTTCCCCAGAGTCATCCATTATGCATGTGATGCAGGGCTTGAGGCCGGGTCTTCCTAGCTTTAAGGCTAGTTCTCAATCTAGGGCACCATGCTTCTTCTCATGGAGCTTTATACCCTTTAATCCACTGACAGATATTTCTTTTTTGGAGGGGGGAAGGCAGGGCAATTGGGGTTAAATGACTTGCCCAAGGTCACACAGGTAGGAAGTGTGTCAAGTGTCTGAGGCTGTATTTGAACTCAGGTCCTGCTGACTCCAGGGCCAGTGCTCTACTCACTGCACCACCTAGCTGCCCTTCCAACAAATATTTCTTAAGTGCTTAGTAAGTGGTCTTACTTAGTAAAAATAGTCCCTGCCTTCAAGGAGTTTATATTCTAATGGTCTGGAAGTATCTTTCATAAAAGTGAGTGGAACATAATTGTCACTAGGAACCCGCTGTCCAGCCTGACAGAACACACTCCATTTTGAGTCTCCCTCATCACTACTGTATGGGACCCCAAGAGTCTAGGTGAAAAGGAACTAAGAAAGGTTGATTAAGGTCTTCAAGACCTAGGGTGGCACCTATTCTCGAGTGAACCTCTGTTTCCTGTTACCAGTCCAGTGTACTCTACTTTCTGGAAAACCAAGGTGCACTTGTCCTGTGGAGAGGACCCAGCATGCATAAATAATGCCCACCTTGTCCATAGTTGGAGCAAAATCCATTTTGACCCTTTTTGGCCAAACTCCGGCAGGATTGTTCCCAGAGTGGGCTTGCCTTCTTTGGAGAAGCGGCTCTTCTGACTAGCCCATCTTCCATCAGATCCAACCCAACCTTTTTCAGTGGGACCTAGGTGATCTGTGCTGTCCTCCAGTTTGTTTTTAAGGGCTCATCCCTGAAGAGATGTCTTGGAGGCGTGCAGGGCTGGCTTGATTCACTTCTGTTCACTCTCTTTGCTTATTATCGTTGCTTCCATTTTCCTTACCAACAGGATCAACGCTACCTTGGTGAGGCCATAAATTTGATTCGTCAGATACTGGTGTTTCATGATTTGCAGCCAGAGAGCTTAGCTGGGAGGATACTGGTATTGAAAGGATGGGCTTTTGTGCTAGCAAACAGCATGGGTTCATTGAAAACCTTGCACAATCCCCCAAATGCAATTCAGCCTCTCTTTCCTCCTATTCAATTCTAGGTTGAGCTCATTGTCCATCTGCAGTGACCATACAAGAGAAATGTGATAATTGTCCAAAATTGCAGCAAGTGTTCAGGTAACACTGGTATGGCCCATTTTCCTTTATCCACATTGATGGAGAAGGGCAGTGCCAGAAGTAATCGAAACAAAAGAAAAATTTCAAAATCATTTATATTTAGTTTGAGAGGGCAGTTAGAAGAAATGTGCTGATAAATACACAAGCAGATACTTACACCATCACGTCCCTTCTGTACCTGTCCTGGAACCCATTCTCACACAGTCCTACTTGGCAATGTTGCAATGCATCTGGATGGGAAGAGGGCAGAAGGGAATAAGCATTTTTAAAGAACCTACTATGTGCCATGCACTGTGCTAAGCACTTTATAAATATTAGCTCATTTAATCCTCAGAACAGCTCTGGGAGGTAGGAAGGTGAGAAAGCTGAAGAGAATGCACAAAGTGACTTTTCCAGTCTAGCAGTAACATTGTGGAGAACAGCGCATCAATTTAATGAGGGTCGACAAGGAGTTGAAAAAGATAACCTTGACATTGTCTTAAGTCAGAGCTCCACAAAGAAGGACACAAAGCTGGGTGGGATAAGCTAACTCAGTGACCAAGAGCACGAGGATCCAAAAAGTTTTCAATGGGTTCAACCAATGGACAGAGTCTAAAAAGATGAAACATAACAAAGGTAAATGTAAAGCCTTCTACTTGGGCTCAAATAATCACTTCACAAGTACAGCATGGGAAAGGTAGGTCAAGACAACAGTTCATGTGGGGTTTCAGTTAGTAGGCTCAATATGAGTCAACAATATGATGTGAAAGCCAAAAGTTTTGTGAACTTAGGCTGGATTGAGAGACATGGGCTTCAGAATGTGGCATGTGAATGTCCCACTATCTTTTCCCCCTGGACAGACCACATCTGAAATGTGGTGAGTTCTGGGTGTCACAACTTAAAGAGGACATTGAGAAGCAGTAGAACATCCTGTTTGCCTCAGTTTCCTCACCTGTAAAATGAGCTGGAGAAGGAAATGGCAAACCGCTCCAGTATCTTTGCCAAGAAAATCCCAAATGGGGTCATAGAGAGTTGGACACAATTGAAAAGACTTGAACATTAGAGAATCCAGAGGAAGGCAACCAGGATGTCAAGGAGACTGGAGACCCTGACACATGAAGACTAGTGGAAAGAATTAGGGACATTTAGCCTAGAGAAAAGACTTTGGGTGTGGGGCAAACTGATCATCTTCAAATATTTGAAGGGCTTTCAGCTTGGCCCCAGAGAACAGACTAGGAACAAAGATGGAAAGGTAGAGTTGTAGTATATTGTATATACACTTCTCTGTTTATGTTGCACCCTCCCATGTAACCCCAATAGAACATAAGCTCACTGGGGGCAGGGGCCCTCTTGTTTTTGGCTTTGTAACCTCAGCACCTAGCCTTCCATATAACAGGCACTTAATAGTTGTTTGTTCAACCATATTGAGAAGGAAGTTTAGGGAATAAATAAGGATATACTGTTGAGCAATCAGAGGGTCCAAAGGTGGCCTAACTGGGCTGCCTTGGGAGGTAATTAGCTACCTCTCAATAAGATGTCTGTAAGCAAAGACTAGATGACCATTAAGGGTGATTCTTACTTTGGTATGTGTTAGGCTGGCTGGCCTTTGAGCTCCCTTCCTGAGCTCCCTGAGACCTTGTGATTTTGTAACTGGTCCTGGAGTGAAAAACATCACTAGCTGTACCCCTTCCCTGATTCCTTGTGTTGGTCTAACATGGCCCACATCCTCCATAGGCACTGACTTTTTGGTGACTGATCTTTGAAGCAGGCCTTTTAATATAAAGCCAGGAGTCTTTCCCCTCTCATTTTGGAAATAGGTAGGCTGACAATTGGGAACAATGCCTGCCTTAGTTGGCACTGGGTCACTCGTTGGTTAATGAAAGGGGCATCACTTGTCACAAAACTCACACCCTATCCCACTCTCATCACAAGGGTCTTAAACTCATTCTTCAACTCCTATTTATCAGAAGTTAGTAATTAATTTCTATATATCTCCCCCCCCTTGCCAATGATATCTTTGGGAGGTCCCACGAGCAATTCATATGATGTTATGACATACTTGCTCTAAGATTTTCTCAATACTCAGCGTTGCCTCTCTTACCCCATTCAAAGTCTCAATAGCGCATCATAAGGTGACTCCTATAAATTCATCTTCTCATCCAGTGGGTTCCTGGTCTACTATGAGCCCCAACTCTGGTACACAGCTCAATAATTTCCAATGAGGATCTAGTCATAGCACCATGGAATTACAGACCTATAGCGAGCTGGAGGGGTTATTGGAAGTGTTTTAGTTCAGATTCTTCATTTTTCAGATGAAGAAACTGAAGGCCAGAGTGGCCAAGCAATTTGTCACAGTTAGGTAGTAGTGACATTTGGCTCCAACCCCTATACTTTTTATATTGCACCATACACGTCCCACCCATCCTCTCTCCTTCAGTCTAGAAGCATCATTGTCTGCCTATTCTCCAGTACTTACGGTGAATGGATATAGTTGCTATTTACACTTCAACCATGGCACTTACACACACACACACACACACACACACACACACACA
This sequence comes from Trichosurus vulpecula, assembly GCF_011100635.1. Classification (NCBI taxonomy): domain Eukaryota; kingdom Metazoa; phylum Chordata; class Mammalia; order Diprotodontia; family Phalangeridae; genus Trichosurus; species Trichosurus vulpecula. Next base: position 50,290,058 of record NC_050574.1, read on the forward strand.
CACACACACACCAGGGCAATGTGCCTCAACACAGTTTTGCTTTTGTCATGCAAAAGTTATTTCAACAAAATATATGATGTCACTTCAACAATAAACATGGGAAAATGCAATGACATTTTCATACCCAGAGGGACAATATGAATTGAATCATCTTGCCTGGATGGAAAATAGAGCTTGGAACACTTCTATCAAAGCCTAGACATTGAGAAGAGAAAAAAAATTACTTCAATGTACCCCCTTCCTTCCCAGTGGGGAGGCTCCATTAATAAATAATAAAGCAGCAATTTTATAAACTACTAGCATGAACATTTTATACCTTGGAGTGCCACTATAGACTAGACATGTACGTGTCAAACTGGTCCTCCATATCTCCTGTATCCCTGCAAGGCTAGTGTCCATATTCTTAGTTTAACTCCTAACACAATATCCTTAAGCATCCTTACTAATCTAACCCTAAATCCTACTAACACTCACAAATATAACATGGATCCCCTTGAAAACTGGAACACTTTGCTACTTGGAGGTCAGGTACAGTACATAATCACAGTTATGCAAATCATGACCCAGTTCCCCTTTCCAGTGTACACTATATTCACAGACCATCCAGGAGCCACATATGAAATAGTAGAGTATTTAATTAAGACAGAATAGTCAGTTATTCCCCATAGCCTCTCCACTTGGTGGTGGTAAGCAATATGGAGGATCTTTGGGTATCTTTCTAGTGCTCTCATTTGCCTTGCTGAGTCCAGGGGAGCTAGGTGACAGTGGAAAGAGCGTTGGGTCTAGAATCAGGAAGACTTGAGTTCAATTCCAGCTACAGACACTGACTAGCTGTGTAATCTGGGTGAAGTCACTTAGCCTCTGTTTGCCTCCATTTTTTCATCTATAAAATGAGGATCATAATGGCATCTATCTCCCAGGGTTGTTGTGATGACCAAATGAAGTAATATTTCTAAAGCATTTGACACAGTGCCTGGCACAGAGTAGGTGCTTGTTTCTTTCTTTTCTCTTGGGTCATCAGGATTCTCCTTGGACTCTAAGGTTTAGGGATATCCTTAGAGTATTGCCATCGTCACTGAGATTGCCTCCAGTTTTCCCTGTAAATATCTTGCATGTGCGTAGCTATTTCATGTTGTCTATTTTTGCCTTTCTTTGTATCCTCAGTGCTTAGCACAGTGCCTGATACCTATAAGAATTTTACATAGTAGTTCATACTTGTTAAGCTCATACTTCCTCCCCCCAGCTCCCTAAATCTCCAGCCTTCTGACACAATTCTTGTATTCAGGCACAGGTCTCATGGGATCTGGACATTCTAGTACTTAACCCAATGAGGAGAGGCTTTCTTGCTTCCACCATTATGGGCACCAAAGTTAAAGAGGATTCAACCATTGTTGACAATAATTGATGTGGCCCAACTCTTGTCAGCAGCTGACAAGGGGCAGATGATGTCAGGAATGGTGGCGCCGACTATCCAGCCCACATGGCCACTACTCCTTCCAGTCCCCATTTGTGCTTAGGACTCAATAAAACAGGGTAGACCTGGCCTCTGTGCTTGGAGAGTCTGATGGGAGCAACAGTCCCTGCCCTCAGAAAGCCTCTAGTCTGATAAGAGAACACATAGTTCTTTCCCTTAGAGAGTCTTTTGAAGGGGATGGTCCCTGAACTCAGGGAGTCCCTAGTCTGATGGGGGAGCCATGGTCTCTGCCCTTATGGAGTCTGATGGGGGAGACAGGGAGCCTGAAGGAGTCCCTCATTTGAGGGGAGAGACCAGACCTTAACCTGTGAAACATTTGTAAAGATATTTGCAGCACAAATACACACTACTGAGAGAATCAGAATTGCGTAGACAGATGATATACTTTCTTATTTATACTTTCTCAAGGAGAAAATGAATAGCAAGAAAGTGCAAATTGAGGAAAATTAATATAATTACCTGAGCTATTTCTTGTCATTTCTTGCTTATCAACAAAACACCTTCCAGAGGCAGTGTAGGTCAGTGGAAAGAAAGCTAGACATTGCCAGGAGACCCGAGCTCTGGTCCCCAGTGACTTTGTCACTGACCCACCGTGGGCAAGTCGCTTTCTCTGAGCTTTGGCTTCCTCATCTATAAAACGAAGGCAGTAGGCTTGGTGGTCTCTGTGATGCTGCTCTAGCACAAGCATATGATGAATGCTAGGACACTGGGTCACTCGATCATCGTTGACTTCTTCATCTTGGTCACTTAGTTGTGATTGCTCATTCCAACTCCCCACTCAGAGAAAGCTGGCATCTCAGGGGGTAGTGAGCACTTATCTCACGTAAAGACTTCTTTCAATCAGATCTATAATAATAATGCTGTTGCTGTTCAGTTGTGTCCCATTCTTTGTGACCTCATTTGCCCATTTGGCAAAGATAATGGAGTGTTTGACATTTCCTTCTCCATTTTACAGATGAGGAAACGAAGGCCAACATGATTAAGTGATTTACCCAGGGTCACACAGCTACTAAGTGTCTGAGGCTGGACTTAAACTCGAGAAGATGAATCTTCCTGACTCCAGGCCCAGCACTCTATATACTAGGGCACCACCGAGCTACCCCTGTAATAATAATAGTTCATTTCTATTCATTCATTTCATGAGCATTTATTAAGAACCTCCTGTATGCAAGGCACTGGAGATGTTCCTCTATTTTTATTGAACTTGTGATTTTATTGGTATGGGGAATTCCCAGTAAGGAAATTCCCTCCATTAATGCAGGTTGGTCACTCCTCTGCAACTTATGAGTCTTAGTCACTGAGGATACAAAGAGAAAATAGTCCCTGTCCTAAAAAAGCTTTGCCACCATGGTAGGCATTGCAAGTATTATTATCCCATTTTATAGATGAGGCAACTGAGGTTTAGAGAGGTGAAGCCATTTGTTCAAGGTCTTGAAACTCGTGTCAGAATCAGGATTCGAAACCCAAGTCTCTCTGACTCTACGGCCAATGCTCTTTCTGCAAGTTAGGCAATCTCTCTGTAAAGGGCTATACTCTCTAAAGACCCTGCTAAGCTCTCCTTCTGTCCTCCTCTTCCCTCCATCTGGAAGACTTAGATTCAGGAGAGCTTTGCCTCTAAAAGAGGATTCAAGGATTTGGTTCAAGGAGACTCTATCTCAGGTCCTGGATCAAGCCCACAGCCAACAGCAGGGATGTTTTTGCCGAGCATTTTAAGTGCAGAGCATGCACAGTAGAAATGTAGGTAGATTGGAAGTGTAACCTGAGCTCCAAAGCCCATTGACATAGGACTCTATCTGTATTGGTGGATATCAATGCCCCGTGCCCATGCGAGGAGAGAGTCGGAGTTGGCTAGAGCAAGAGAAGAGAGACCAGGGCTTTTCAGTCTCCTGGGACCACTCAGTCTTTCCAGGGTCCCCAGTCTTCTTGCTTCTAGCTTTGAGAAGGAAGATTTGCACTGTCAACCTCCCTTCAGGTTGATGAAGGGAGAAACAGAACTTTAATCATATCTCTGTTCCCAGCTTACGCATTAGAGACTTCAGGGAATTTCCCTTTATGTGAGGTCTGGGAATCTCTCTCTTGTTTGAATTGAGTTACCTTGCTCCCAGTGGGAGGGCTCCTTCACTATATATTATCTGGTGTGTATGTTCATAGGCATATTTTCTCTGATTTCTGTTTTGCTGTCCACTTGCATAAATGGATTTCTTTCCTATTTGCTATGTGTGTTCATTGTGGACCTGGTATTTAGTGGGAAGAGAGTAGAGCCTTGGATAGAGAGCTTGGGGTTCCTCTTCTTCCATTAAGAAATAGCAAACATGAGTTCAGTATGAACTTTAAATTCACATACCCCAAGCCAATACTATTTAAAGGAGCATCTCAATATAACTCCAGCCTAGGACTGACACTCTCTCTCTCTCTCTCTCTCTCTCTCTCTCTCCCCCCCCTCCCCCCTCTCTCTCTCTCTCTCTCTCCCCCCCCTCCCCCCTTTCTCCCTCCATCTCTCTCTCCTCTCTCTCTTGAGCAGTGGCCAGTTGCTGGTCCTAATTTTTCTTCTGGCACAAATTAAAGTTTTCCTTGGAGAAAGGCAGAGGGAGGAGATGCTAGAGATATATTTGTTCTTTTTTCCTTTAGAGCTGTATACACATGACCACCACACTCTACATAAGGAATCAGGACTTACCCAATATAGAGCATACTCAGAATAGAGACAAAGAGTGAAAGGGGGAAATGAAAATTAGGAATATATAAATAAGAGATCTCACCATCCATATATAAGTGCTGGAGATGCTGAAATAAAGTAAGCATCAAGAAGGAAGACTTCCTGGAGGAAGTGAGCAGAGTTTGGGGTGAGAAGGGATGACATAGTTCGTCTGTGAGAGGACAGCAGTAGGGGAAACCAGTAGTCTAGAAGGAAGAAAGCTGGAAACATAAATCATTATGTAAGAGCGAAGAATGAAACCTCAGGATAGTTGGGGGCGGGGGCAGAGGAGGGGAGACATAAGCATTTATTAAACACCCACTGTGTTCCAGGCAATGTGCTAAGTGCTTTCTGAATACATTAAGCCCATTTGATCCTCACAAAATCCCAAGAGGTAGGTGCTATTATTAATCTTCATTTTAAAGTTGAAGAAGCTGAGGCAGACAGACATTAAAGTGGCTTGCCCAGGGTCACATAGGCAATAAGTGTCTGATGCTAGATTTGGACTCTGGTCTTCCTGAGTCTGGGACCAGCTCTCTATCCATTGTGACATCGAGCCATCAGTAGATTGGCGTGAATTAACTAATAGAGAAAGACGTGGAACTTTTTAGCCTATTCTGGAGTGGAGCTGGGCACTGGATTCAGGAGTCAGAGGATCTAGGTGGGAACCCTAGCTTGGCCACAGACTAGTTATAAGACTTTCTAGGTCTCAGTTTCCTCATCTGTCAGATGTGACTGATGACTTAGATGATCTCTAAAAATCCTTTCCAGCTTAAAATCCCATAATCCCAAAGACTCCTTTGAATTCTTTCAGGGCTAAACCCAAAGGGGAGACCATGAGATTTAGCTCCGAGGAAGAGACACGTAGTCTTTGCTATGTTGTTTGTGCAAAATAAGGTGACCAGAATTTTTTTTCCCCTTAGACAAATCCAGGGACATGGATTTGCATGCAGCTTTAAATAAATCAGTGCCTCATTTGCATAAATTTACATGTTTGTCTAGCTGTGAGGTTCAAGAGGCCCAAATCCAGTGTGTATAAATGAAGTGAGTACATTAGGGCCACCCTGACTTTGCCTGGACTTTCTAAGCAGGGCTAATGGCTCCATGCAGCGGTGCTTACATCGCAGAAGAGGGCCTTTGCCAGACTTAGGAACTTTGGAGCCACCTGGGCACGATTCTGGGGCCAAGGACAGAGAGGCATGTATAAGGGAGTCAGGGGGGCCTACTCCCTCAGATTATAGGGAAGAGCTTCCAGGAGGCTGAGGCTAAGTTTCAGTACCCTTGGGATGATGGGGCCTCTCACTTGCAAATTTGGGGGCATTCTCCAAAAGAACCAGTCGGTCTGTCAGAAAGTAGGCATTTATTGAGGGCCTACTATGTGCCAGGCGTTGTGGTCAATTCTGGGGATAAAAAGAAAGGGAAAAGGCAGTCCCTACCCTCAAGAAGGTTCCAGTTTAATGGGGGAATCAGCATGTAAACCACTATATACAAACAAGAAATGTTCAGGGCATATGAGATAATCAGTAGAGAGAAGGCAGAAATGACTTGCTTAAGGTAACACAGCCAGTGATACTGGTTAAGCCTGGTCTCAAATAAGTTAATAATAATCACAGTGCTTTAAGGTTTACAAAGCACTTTAAATATACAATCTCATTTGATCTTCACGATAACCTTGGGGGAGTAGGGGCCGTTATGCCCATTTTTCAGATGAGGAAACTGAGGCACAGGGGGTTTAAGGGACTTTCCTAGGGTCACACAGCTAGTAAATATCTGAAGCTGGATTTGAACTCAGGTCTTCCTAATTCCAAGCCCAGTACTCTATTCACCGGGCGACACATGGAAGTCTGTTTCCTCACATCAGTGCACCATCCATGGCAGCGGCCTGCCTGGATTATGGCAGATATTCTTATGAGACCAGAAACTGGCAAGTGGGGAGGCTGGAGGAAGTACCCTCTGGTCCCCTTCCATGTGCCACTCACTGTCTCTCTTCTGTCCTCACAGAGCCCCCAGGACTGCAGGTGGGCTTAGGATCATAGGATTGGGATCTTAGGTTTCCCAGATTGTCCAGGCAGAAGATCATTGCTCTAGAGCAGGAAGGGACCCCAGAGCTAGCTCAGCCCCTCAATTTGGGAGATGAAGAGGATAAGACCTAGAGAGGTCAAGGGACTTGCCCCGGGTCACCCAGGTGGCACAGAACTGAAGTAGGTTTGGAATCGAGGTCCTCAGACTGGAAATCTACTGCTCCTCTCTTCCCTCCTCTGTAAACAAGGAAAGCTGGAGGGGAGGCCTCTGGCCCGCTTCCTTTTTCCTTTTTATACTTACATTTGCCTCTCAGCATCATCCCAGGTGTACACGATCCCCCCCCCCCACCCCATGCTTTCCCCCAGCGTGGCCTGGTAACCATGGAAATGGCACCATGGCAACGAGTACAAGGAAAAGAGGGAGAAAGGGCCAAGGTCCCGCACCTGGGAACGCCTGGAAGGGAAAAGGGAATCCAATTCATTCTGCCCTCAGGGAGCCCACTGTGGGACAGGGGAGACACAGCCCCTGACCTCAGGGAGCCCCCAGTCTAACAGAGAATGGCCTCAATGCCCTCCGTTCTAGAGGAAGTCAGAAAGGATTCTGGAAGAGGGCACCATGATGTAGCAGAAAACATACTGGCTTTAGACTCAGAGGACCCAGGTTCTAATTCTTCTCTGCCACCTCAGGCAAGTCACTGCCTTATTCTGGGCCTCAGTTTCCCCTACTGTAAAAAATGAAGCAGCTCAGAAGCAGTGATCCATAAAGTTCCTTCTATGTCTTCATCTGTAGCGGAGGGCCAGAGGGAGGCAGGAGAATCCAATTTATTCCCCCAAGCCTTCAACTCATCTAATGGTATCCTCTGATGAGTCTGATTGGATTTTTTTTTGATATTTCAATTATTAGCTTGATATTCCTGACAGCTCAAGCTTGAAATGGGACCACGTATAAGTGACTGTCAGAAAGGAAATATGACCAGATTATACCAATTAGATAATATTTTCCTAATTAAACAACAAATGCATTTATCTCCTTTACAAGGGGGAAAACCCAAAACAAACACCCAATGATCCTGAGTATTAATCCCATTCTGTTTTTCAGCCAATCAGCAATAGTCACCTCTGGGTGCTGGGAGATTAGAAATCCTCAGAAGTCTGCTGGATTTAGAGCCTGACCGGACATCTGATCCGACCCCTTCATTTGACAAAGAAGGAAACTGACTCCCAGGGAAGAGATTCATGCAAGGTCAGTCAGTCGATCAATCAACAAACCTTGACTAAGTGCTTCTTTTGTGCCATTTACTCTGCTAGGATACAAAGAAAGGCAAGACCAGTCCCACAGCTTGTCGAGGTGGAAACTGGAGGCCTGGGATGTTAGACATGACGAAGGTCATATAGATAAAGCATCAGAAGCAGGGTTTGAGGTCTTCTGATCCCTGCATTGTTGTGAGGATCCAATAAGATAATCTCTGTAAAGTGCTTAGCACAGTGGCTGGCACACAGTAGGTGCTTAATAAATGCTTGTTTCCCCTCCCCCACCCCTTTCCCTCGGTACCACATTGAAGCTCTCTGCATTTGTCTGTGATGGATCTGTGGGGGTGTCATTGGGGGAATGGGAGATATGACCCCCACATGCCCTAGAAAGTCTTTCCCCCACCCCCAAACCAGACTCCTAAGTCCTGCCTCCCAGAACCAATCCCAAGCAGCAGCTACTCTCAGCCACATGGTTAGCTCTGCTCTGGTGAACTTGATTATCTTTATCAAATTAATTTACTTTAGCCAGTGCAGCCACCTAATTAAGACATTTCCCAGGGCCATGTTTGGGTTAGCTAATAAGGTGGGAGCAGTTGGTTTGCTTTGAGAATATATTCAGGGTGAAGTGGAGACCCAGAGTAAACTAGACTATGTCTGCCCTGGGGTCCCCCTGGGACAGAGCAAGCCAAATTGTCCATCCCCCAGCCTTTGGGTGGCTTCTGGGATGGGTACATGAGGCAGACTTCCCAATGTCCCTTAGCACTGGAAAGCTCTTCATTCTAACCTCATCCCTCCCTCTTGATATCACAGGATGACTGAACTAGAGCCAGAAGGGTTCTTCAAGGCTATCTGACCAACTCCCTCATTTTACAGTTGAGTAAAATGAGACCTAGAGACCCAAGCCCAGCATCACCAAGATAGTAATGGGGAGAGTCGCCACAGTGTCTTAACTAGAGACAGGGAACCGCTTTCCATTACAGAGCTCTTTTGTCTGTGCTTGAGATGCAACTCAGTGGTTGATCTGGCCTTGAGGTAGAGAGTCCCAGATTGGTTTAATTAACCTTCCATCTGTGGCCTAGCCTCTCAACTCTCCAACTGTAGGAAATGTATTCTTAGGAGGCTGCCCCTGCTTCTCCCTTCTTCGTTGGAGAACTGACATTCGATTGCTCAGAGGTCATAGTGGGGAACCTACAAAGTATACTGTACTTATTTATTGGTTTAAATGTTATATTCCACTTCAGCAAGCTGTACCCGGGGTGGGGTAGCTGGAGTTTGCTCCTGGGCATCACTATTTAGAGGGCGCTGGCTGCATTTGAGACATTTTTGAGAATAATTATTTCAAAGAAGAAGTGGGTTCCTCCCTGGTCTGGTTCTGCCTGGTTCATTCCCCAGCCCTCTATTCCCAGTTCTGGTCTACCTTTTTCCCATCCACAAAAGACTGTGCCAGAGTCTCAATGCCACATTTTGTGCTGGTTGCTTTGGGAGGGCAAACATTCCTAATTATACTCCTTTAACTCAATGGGATATGAACTCCTTGAGGGTTAGAGTGTTTGAATTTTGTCTTTGTACCCCTAGCACTCACCACAGTGCCTGGCACATAATGGGCGCTTTGTTAATGATTGTTGGAGTGTCTTAGAGTACCATTGTAAGGTGGTCCAAGTGGGTCTGAGACCTAGATGCAAGGAAAATTGCCCTGTGGCCTGAGCCTAAGCCCTAAGCCCTGTCCCCAGGCTATCCTTCTGGAGGTTAAAAAGTCATCAGCTGAGCTTGCAAGGGAAAGAAGAAAGCTAGAAGACATTTATGGCAACTAGGTGGCACAGTAGATAAAGTGCCCTTCCAGGAAGACTCATCCTTCTGAGTTCAAATTTGGCCTCAAAGATTTCCTAGCTGTGTGACGCTGGGCAAGTCACTTAACCCTGTTGACCTCAGCTTTTTCATCTGTAAAGTGAGTTGGAGAAGGAAATGTCAAACCATTCCAGTATCTTTGCCAAGAAAATCCCAAATTGGGTCACAAAGAGTTGGATATGACTGAAAGCAACAACAAAGAAGACATTTTATGGGATGGGGCTAGCCTACAATGAGAGTATTTGAGGAGATAATGCCACATTCATGATGTCCAGTCTGCACCCCCAGACACATGGATTCTCTCCAGCCCAGGATTCTATCTCTTGACAGAGCATGTTTTGGTGGAGGGTGTGGCTCAGGATGTGTTCGTGGCTCCCCTTTACAATTCATTATAATTTTACTATTTAGAAGTCTCTCTGGCCATTGGAGAGACACATGAAAGCACAGGAAGCATCTGGACCTTGCTGGGGCCGAGAGATGATTGGGAAAGGCTCTGAGCATACTTGCACTTAGAGAACATGTAGCATGACACCTTCGTTTTGCAGAGAAGACACAAAGGCCAGCAAAGCATAATGACTTGCATATGAAAAAAATGCTCTAAAGCACTTTTGATTGGAGATATGCAAATTAAAATAACTCTGAGGTACCGCCTCACACCTACTAGATTGGATAATATGACAAAAAAGGAAAATGGTAAATGTTGGAGAAGATTTGGGAAAATTGGAACACTAATGCATTGCTGGTGGAGTTGTGAACTGATCCAACCATTCTGGAGAGCAATTTGGAGCTATGCCCAAAGAGCTATAAGACTGTGCATACCCTTTGACCCAGCAACAGCACTACTAAGTCTGTATCCCAACGAGATCACAAAAGAGGGAAAAGGAGCCACACGTAGAAAAATATTTATAGCAGTTCTTTTGGTGGTGGCAAAGAATTGGAAATTGAAGGAATACTCATCAACTGGGGAATGGCTGAACAGGTTGTGGTATATTAACGTAATGGAATACTATTGTGTTATAAGAAATGATGAACAGGCGGATTTCAGAAAAACCTGTAAGGACTTACATGAACTGATGCTGAGTGAAGTGAGCAGAACCAGGAGAACTTTGTACACAGTAATAGCAACATTGTGTGACGATTGACTATGACAGACTTAGCTCTTCCCAGCAATACAATGATCCAAGACAACTCCAAAAGACTCATGATGCTGTCTACATCCAGAGAAAGAACTATAGAGTCTGAATGCCGATGGAAGAAAACTATTTTTGTCCTCTTTTTTCTTTCCTCTTTCTTGTGGTTCCTCCCATTGGTCCTAATTCTTCTTTATAACATGACAAAATATGTTTAATATGATTGTATTAGTATAGCCTATATCAGACTGCATGCTGTCTTGGGAAGGGGGAAAATCTGGAACTAAAAATCTTATAAAGAGTGAATGTTGAAAACAAAAAATAATTTTTTAAAAGTCCTAAAAAATTAGCATCTGAAAAAGGTGTCATGATTTGCCTAAGGTCGCACAGATGGCAAGTGGCAGAGCTGGGGCTCAAACCCAGGTCCTCTGACTCCAAAGCTATGATATGAGTGGTGTCAAACTCAAACAGAAACAGATCCTGGTATAGGTATACACTGACTTAGAAAATCACAAATTAGCATAATCTATGCGGTGTTTTATTGATTTTGTTAAACATTTCCCAATTACATTTTAATCTGGATCGATAGCACTCTGGAGTTTTGTAGCCTGATTTGGATGCTTCTGTTTTTATGCCATATAGGCTTGATGAAATCATTCCCCTAGGAAAGTGGGCTGCACCTTTAAGTCTTCTGATTTTTGAGCCAATCCTTTTCTTACTGTGCCATTTGGCTATACCTTGCCTGGTGCGTGGTGTATGGAAGGTGTTTACTATGTGCAGGATTGATGGAGTTCAAGGGTGGAGGGTGGGGGAGAGACAGAGAGAGAGAGAGAGAGACAGAGAGACAGAGAGAGAGAGACAGAGAGACAGAGAGAGACAGAGACAGAGAGAGAGACAGAGAGAGACAGAGAGAGACAGAAAGACAGAGAGAGAAACAGAGAGAGAGAGAGAGACAGAGAGAGAGAGAGAGACAGAGAGAGACAGAAAGACAGAGAGAGAAACAGAGAGAGAGAGAGAGACAGAAAGAGAGACAGAGACAGAGAGACAGACAGAGAGACAGAGAGGGGAGAGAGAAAGTGAGAGTGAAAGCACTTATTAAGCAATTACCAGACACTGTGTTAAGTAAGTGCTGGAAATACAAATATAAATAAAAAGAAAGACAGCTCTTGCTCTCAAGGAGCTTACTTCCTAATGCGAGAAGACAACACATAAAAGGGACCTGAAAAGGGGAGGGGTACTTACAAGGGGTCAAGAAGCCCAGGGAGTCGAGTTCTAAGTTGGGTTAGAAGTGAACGTGGCATGTGTGCTTCCCCCACTGGAGGTTTGGGGAGGAATTCACCAATTAGAGGAGGAGGCTGAGGGGCTGGAGGCCATGATAGCATGAGAAGGCTGCCAGGGCAGAGGTGGAGCAGTGGTCTAAAGGGAGTCATGGCTAGGAGTGAGCAAGGCCTTCCTTCTGAGATCACCTTCCATTTGTATTTACTGTCTATATCGTGTATACACCCAGCTATCTGCATGTCATCTCCTCCATTAGACTGGGAGCTCCTTGAGGGTAGGGACCTATTTTTACTTCTCTTTCTATCCCTAACATTTAGCGCAGTGCCTGGCACACAATAGGTGCTTAATAAATGCTTTAAGGCTTGCCAAGTACTTCTCCCTAAGCAGCCCTGAAAGGTGAATAGTACAAATATTATAGCCATCCCTATTTTACAAATGAGGAAACTGAGCCTGGTGTATGTGTGTGTGTGTGTGTGTGTGTGTGTGTGTGTGTGTGTGTGTGAGAGAGAGAGAGAGAGAGAGAGAGAGAGAGAGAGTGTGAAGTGACTTGCTTAGGAAGTGTCTTGAGCCCAGGTCTCCTGGCTTTTAATTCAGAGTTCTCTCCCGAATACCACATGACTTCTCTTTCAGTAGATGTGAAATTTATCAAAGAAAACTAGGGCTCATCATCATTGCGTTTTCCTGAGTATAGATATCTTCATCATTGTGGTCATCGCAATTTTCATCATCTTCCTCTTCAGTTCACTTTTTAACACCTGGGCCTATAGAGGGCTTTGCTAAAGGGTCCAGGAAGCCCAACCAGCTCTCTGGGGGAGAGGCTGCCACTGTTGGTGTGGAAGGTGGTGGGGTTTGGACTTGGTTCATGAACAATAAGAAGTGGGAGGACAAGCACACCTAGTGCCAGGCTCTATTCTAAGTACTGAGGCTACGGAGAGAAGAATGAGATGGCTTCTGCCCTCAAGGAGCTGACATTCTACCAGAGGAAGTGACATTTGAATATATAAGTAAATGCAAAATGTATACAAAGGAGATACCTTTTGGTGGAATGTGTTCCTTAGGTATTTTTCTAAGATAAGAAATGTGAATAGATTTCAATTTAAAATCAAATACAATTAGGTATTTTTTTATTTTAAAGAGAAAACCATCTGAAAATTTTGGATGCTTCCTCTTCCTGTTCCCTAACAGACCTGGCAGTGAAATTTGGGGGAGAGTCTTGCTTTTGCCCCAGCTCCTCCAGGTGATTCTGTCCATAGCAATCCCCAACAGCCTCTCCCCACCCAATGGCCCATGGGAGCCATCTCTGTCTACCATTAGCTCAGCAGCCGGCCTTGACGCTGGAGCAGAGGCCCCTTGGATCCCATCTGGGCACGCCTTTAAATTTTACCACCCTGTTTATGCAGCTCAAGGCGCCCACGTTAAAGATGGCAAGCTCCATTTAACATTTATGACAGCACAATGCTCCTAAGTGCACAAGAGGGAGGGGTGTGGGCTAGGGGCTGGGGGCCGAGGAAAAGAGAGGCAAGCTTGCTCATACCATGCCTCGGGCACTTGTGCTCTAGCTGCAGAGAGTTCTATTATTTTGCTCACAAAATAGTTTTTTTTTAAAACACTACTCAGATCTACTCCCCAGAGTCTCCTTCCCAAATAACTCTCTCCCTTCTTCAACCTGTTGCTTTGTTAGCTCCATCCTTATCACCATTTTATCATCATCATCTTCATTGCCACCATCATCATGTCATTATCTTCATCCCCATTAGATTACACCATTTCCCATTCTTAGCATCACTCTCATTATCATTTACTCCATCAACATGGTCTTTGCCCCTGCTAAGCTTAGTAGGACCATTTTCCATTAACCTCATTGCTATCATCATCGCCATCATCACCATTATCATCACCATCATCATCACCATCATGATCATCACCATCATCACCACCACCACCACCACCATCACCATCATCATCACCATCATCACCATCACCATCATCATCACCATCATCATCATCATCATCATTATCACCATCATCATCATCACCATCACCATCATCACCATCACCATCATGATCATGATCATCATCACCATCATCACCACCACCATCATCACCATCATCATCATCACCATCATCACCACCACCATCATCACCATCACCATCATCATCACCATCATCATCACCATCGTCATCAAGTGAGAACAAATGAGATAATACATGTCAGTCAGTCAATACCAAGCATTTCTTATGAGCCTACCATGGCAATCAGTTAGCATTTAGTAAGTGCCACCTATGTGCAATGTACTGTGTTAATACAGAATGTTTGAAATACAAATAGAGAGTTGAGATAGTACCTACTACCATGAGGTCTTATTCTAATGGGGGAGACAGCACATAATAACTGCTGGCATTTATATAGTGCTTTAAGGTTTGCAAAAAATAAACAACTTGACAAATACCTCATTTTATCCTCACCACAACACTAGGAGGTAGGTGTTATTGTTATCCCATTTTATAGAGGAGGAAACTGAAGCAGACAGGGATCAAGTGACTTGCCCAGGGTCACCCAGCCGGTAAGTGTTTGAAACTGGATTTGATGTCAGGTCTGGTTGACTCCAGGTCCAGCACCCTATCCACTTATTAAATTTTCCTATATTCTAGGCACCATGTTAAGTGCTGGCAATGCAAAATCAAAAATGGGACCATCCCTACCATCAATGATCTTATGTTCTATCAGTAGAGATGGTACATAAGCATACAAATATGTACAGAATAAATACAAAGGTAGTTTTGGGAGGGAGGGAACTAGCCACTGGGAATGGGGGAATCATGGAATACTTTATATGGAAGGCATTGCTTCATCTCAGTCTTGATAGAAGTGAGAGATTCTGTGAGATGGAAGTGAGGAGAGAACACATCCCAGGCATGGAGGGAGGCATCCTAGATCATTGATGAACGGGTGGAAAGTGAAGATCCTGAACAGTGTCAAAGGCAGTCAAGGTCCGTTTAAGCAAGAATCCTACTAGGGTCAAGATGATCAAAACTGTTGCATTATAGATGGTGGAATTTGTCTAAGGAGTTTTAGGACTCATGTAGACCTTGATCTGTGGCCTCTGACACTGCTCCATGAATGTCTACTTTTGCTTTGCATTGCATTGCCATGCTTGTTGTTTTCCATATACTGCTGATGACACCAGCACCACCACCAGCACCACCACCAGCGCCACCACCAGCACCACCACCATCACCACCACCAGCACCAGCACCACCACCAGCACCAGCACCACCACCACTATCATCATCATCACCATGTCCATCACCACCACCAGCACCACCACCATCACCAGCACCAGCACCACCACCACTATCATCATCATCACCATCTCCATCACCACCACCACCACCACCACCATCATCATAATCATCATCACCATCTCCATCACCACCACCACCACCACCACCATCATCATAATCATCATCACCATCTCCATCACCACCACCATCACCACCATTTCCATCACCACTACCACCACCACCACCATCATCATCATCACTGCCTTCTCCATCACTACCATCAAAATCCCCATCATCCTTAAGTCCATCTTCAACAGTCTCGGTATCATTGCCATCATTCTCATCATTCCTCCATTCAAGACCATCACTTCTGTCTTCATTATCATTATCATTATCATTGAATCTCCATTATAACCATCATTATCACCTTCCCCTTCTTTATGAATCATTATACCATAATCATTATCATCACAATCACCATCACCATCATCGTCACCCTCACCTTCACCTCCATCTTCATCACCACCATCATCATTTCTATGTCTATCATTATGATCATTTTCACCATCACTGTCACCATCATCATCCCGATCATGGTCATCATCACTGTCATCACATTTATCATTTCTATCTTTACCGTTATCCTCACCATCATAACCACGTCACCACCATTATCATCATCATCCTCGCTGTCATCACACTCATTGTCATCTTCATTACCATCATCACCATAACTGACCCTATCGCTGCCATCTTCATCATCCCCATAACCCCTCATCATTGCTGGCACCATTGTCATTATGATCACGACCACAATTTGCACCATCACTTCTATCAATACCACTCTCATGGTTATCAGTGTGAGCCTTTGGGAGAAACTCATGTCAGGTGGACAGGAAGGCTAAGTAAAAGGCAGGCTATTCACATCATTCTCTTTCCTTGTCTACATGCTAGGATCATAGGATCACGGATGGAGAATTAAAAGGCAATTGAGTCCTTCCCTCTCGTTTTACAGATGGGAAACTGAGTCGCAGAGCAGTTAAATGACCTGCCTTAAGTAACATAGCTAGGGAGCATCTGAGGCAGGATTTGAACTTTGGTCTTCCTGGCTCCAGATCCATTGCCCTCTCTACTATACTCAGTGCTGTTTGATTTGCTAAGGCTCTGTGTGTGTGTGTGTGTGTGTGTGTGTGTGTGTGTGTGTGTGTGTGTGCATGCTCAGAGAGGACCATACAAAAGTGCATCAGATCAATGAGTAGAGGTGAGGGAATGGAAGGCCTAGGAGAGAATGGAAAACAAAATTAAAATTGCTTTTAGAAGCAATATCGCTCTTTGCTCAGACACAGAACCGATTGTCTCAAGGCGGTTATAAATTGCTGCCTCTACCACCTTCTACCTCTAAAAAAATACAGAAGCATCCTTGCCCTTTATGTATTCACTGTGCAGAGAGCCACATCAATACTTTGAAAGATCCATGATTTTGTCCATGGGGCTACTCCTCCACAGGTGGAGATTGCAGCCCTTCCGTGCCTTAGTTACTTACTTTTTGAGTTGCTACAGAAAAAAAAAAAAACAACCTTGTGGTTGGACCTCAGATGAAAGACCTGGAGTCCATGCTGGTGTTTCTGTCCTGACTCTTTGGCTCCTGGCCTGGCTGACTGCCAGGGCTCATAATCTCTGGCCAGGCCTGCCTATGAGAATAAGGGAAGGCTCAGAGTGTGTCACGAGACTCACAGCTGTCAGTGACCTTAGAACACAAAGTCATTGTGGCCTAACCCAGAGGTGTTTGCCATACCTGAGACACCCAGCGGCTTAAAGCCCATTCCAACACACATGGGTTTTCTCTAGGGAAACACACACATACCCATGTGCCCCACGGTAAAACAGACACAGACACAAACAGGGAAAACCACTCAGGCAAGCAGACTCTCCCAACTTGCTTTGCTCTTTTGAGATAAGACCTCACCCGGTTCTTGGTCTCTCCATAGAATCATAGATTTAGAACTAGAAGAGTCCTTAAAGGCCATTGAGTCTAACCCACTTATAACTGAGGAAACCAAGAAACAGAACACTGAAGTGACTTGCCCCAAATCAGGCAGCTAATAATAATAATGACAACTAGCAGTTATGTAGCACTTTGAGGGTTTGCAAAGTGCTTTCCATATGTTAGCTCCTTTGGAGGTGCTTTTAATTATCTCAATTTTACAGGTGGGGAATTTGAAGCTTGCAGAGGTTGAGTCATTCACCCAAGGTCACATAACCACTTTGAACCCAAGGCTTCCTGACTCCTAGTGTTTTACAGGCACAGGGGTGGGGAACCTGCAGCCTCCAGGCCACATGTGGCCCTCTAGGTCCTCAAGTGAGGTCAAAGGTTTCCCACCTCTGGATTAAGGGATCACCCCACCCAACCACCCCCTCCCCAATCCCCTTGATCTTATCTGTCACCATAGGCAGCCTCAAAATGGTGGACAGGTTGATGTCCTCAATGGAGCTCTTGGTGGGAGTTGCTGCCTCCCCACCCCCCAAGCTGAACTGCCCTGGCTCGTTGGCTGCACGTACCTTGCCCTCACTCTTCTTTCCCCATCCCTCTGCCTCTTCCCCTCTCTGGCTCTTTCCTAGTTTCATTTTATCCTTTTTTCAGATGCTGTGGAAAGAGCTATATATACACACACAGGCCATTATTCCAGCTGAGACCAAGCTGTACATTATCATGGAGAAAAAAAAATGTTTGTTTCTGCACCATCACCTGCAGCCATGACATGCTCTCCGAAGCCATCTTCCGTTTACTTAATGATGTAGGTCCTGGTCTCCTTCACATCAAGCTGCAAGCCAGGCTCCCTTCCTCTGGCACTGTTGAGGCACTGGGCCAGGCTTTGTCTCTTCTCTCAGTTAACCCTCTTCTTCCTACTACTCTCTCCTTCTCATCCTGGGATTTGGAGCTGGAAGGGACCTTGAAAATCATCAAAGGCTCAAGGGCCCCACCTTTCAAGAGTCCTTGTTGGAAGCCCCCACTGCTGGGCGCCCTCCTCCTGACCTCCAGACTCCTTAGATTGATTTTGTCTATAACCTGCACTTACCATCTGTGAACATGTTGCATATCTCTAGAAGAATAAATGGAAGGTAAGTTCCTTGAGGACAGGGCTTCTTTTTGCCTCCCTCTTAGAGGAGGTTGGTGGTGCAGTGAGTAGAGGGCAAATCCAGCCTCAGACACTTGATGTGTGACTTAACCTCAAGCTGCCCCAGTTTCTTCAACTGGATAATGGAGATAACCATAGCCCCTACCTCCCAGGAGAATTGTGAGGATAAAATGAAGTAATATTTGTAAAGGTGCCTAGTATAGTGCCCAGCACAGAGTAGGTGCTTGAAAAACACTTGCTTTTCTCCTTCCTTTCTCTTCCCCTTCCCCTTCCTTTTCTCCTTCCTCTTCCTTTTCTCTTCCCTTCCCTTTTCTCTTTCTCTTCCCTCTCCTTTCCCTTTCCTTCCTTCCTTCCTTCCCTCCCTCCTTCCTTCCTTCCCTCCTTACATCCTCACCTCCCTTCCTTCTCCTTCCCCTTCGTTCCTTCATTCCTTCATTCGTTCGTTCCTTCCTTCCTTCCCTCCTTACATCCTTACCTCCCTTCCTTCTCCTTCTCCTTCCCCTTCATTCCTTCGTTCCTTTGTTCCTTCCTTCGTTCCTTCCTTCCTTCCATCCTTACCTCCCTTCCTTCCTTCCTTCCCTCCTTACATCCTTACCTCCCTTCCTTCTCCTTCTCCTTCCCCTTTGTTCCTTCATTCCTTCGTTCCTTCCTTCCTTCTTTCCTCCCTTCCTTCCTCCCTCTCTCTATTTCTACCACCTAGCACAGTGCCTGGCACATAGTAGGTACATAATTAATGCTGGTTGATTATTCGGTTTCCAATCTTTTCAGTAAGAGAACCCTTTTTATACTCTGTAAAGCATAAACCCTACATAAATGTTGTTGCTGCTGCTGAACAGTGTCATGGAATACTGGATAGAAAGCAGCCTTAGAGTCAGGAAGACCTGGGTTCAAGTCTCATCTCTGACACATACTGGGCAGGTTACCTACTACTCTACACTCTGAGTTGCAAAGGAGGTGCTGATCTGCATTAGTGGAGGAGTTTCCTCACTTGGGAACTCCCTGTGTCAGTGGGGTTCACAGGTCTGGTCATCATTATTCTTATTATTTTCATTATTCTCATTACTCCAACCCTCCAGTGGATTTGCGGTCTCACGGAGTGAATTATTCCCTTTAATGAGGCAGATCGGAAGCCATCTGTATCTGCCCATCCTGGGGGACTCTTACCCTTCTCCTCCCAAAAATTCACCACAGAGGGCTCACCCACTGTACTGGTGTAGTGGGAAGAACTCTGCCTTTGGTGTCAGAGGACCTGGCTTTGAATCTCACCTCTGTCACCGACTAGCTGCGTGGCCTTCAGTGAGTCACAACCTCCCTGGATCTTCTCAGTTTCTTACCTGTAAAATGAGGCGGGGGCATGGATCAGTCTCTAAATCTGTCATCCCATGATCCTTGCCTGTCACCGTTCCTAGAAACATTTCATGGGGTCTCCTTCCAGCACAAGATGGTAGCTCTACCATTAATGTGCTTTGATTGAGAAAAATACATGGTAGCAACAAGCTGCTGTGAATCCAGTCATGCTTTTAAATGAATTTGTATTTTATTAATCAAAACAGCATCTGCAGACATTTGAAAAATAGTAATTGACATATGTTTGGAGGCATATTATTTATTCACTCTGTAGAATGCCAATGCTTGGTGCGCGTAGGATTTGGAATTACCCCGCATCCCACTAGAGGCGGGGAGTCCTCGGTCTGAGGCGCCTGGGTTCCAATCCCTTGTGAGGCCCTTTTCCTGTGTGACCTGGAACAAATCACTTCCCCACCCTGGGCCTTGGTTTCCCCATCTGTAAAATGAGAGGGTTGGACTAGGAGGCCTCCAGATCTCTCCTAGCTCTATGTGCCTATGAACCGTTGAGTTAATCCAATCTTTTCTTTTCACTAGAGGCAGAGAGAGAGAGAGAGAGAATGTGATTTGCCTGAGGTCACAAAGGTTGGAAACTAATGATATAGTCTAGCCCCTCCCTCTCTTGCCATTAGATCCTCTCATGTGGCAAAGCATCTGGTGCTGATTCTATTCCAGCTGAGATCTACAAAGTGGGGGGTCCACTACTCATACAAAAGCTGACTGAAATCTTCTGGGTTATATGGCAAGAGGAGGTTATCTCCCAGGAGTTCAAGGATGCCTCCATTGTCCATCTCTATAAAGGTAAAGGAAATAGATTGTCCTGCGACAATCACAGGTGGGGTCTCTCTCTTAGTCACTGCTGGCAAGTTTCTTGCCAGAGTCCTCCTTAATAGACTGATCCTTCACCTGGAAGATGGTCATCTACCTGAGAGCCAGTGTGGCTTCAGAAAGGGCTGAGGAATGGTTGATATGGTATTTGCTGCCCTACAACTCCAAGAGAAATGCCAGGAGCAGAAAAAAAGTCTGTACACAACATTCATCGATCTGACCGAGGCCTTTGATACTGTCAGTTGTGAGGGCTTGTGGAAGACGACGGTGAAATTTGGTTGCCTGGAAAAGTTCATCAGCATCGTATGCCAATTTCCTGATGGCATGCTTGCATGGGTTCTGGATAATGGATGATGCTCTCACGCTTTACCAATACCAATGTAATGAAGGAGGGCCGTGTGCTTGCTTCTATGATTTTTAGCATGATGTTTTCCTAAATGTTTTCAGACTCCTTCAACAAGGGGGAAAATGACATGAAAGTCAGCTACTGCACTGATGGTAAACTATTTAATTTGAAAAGGCTACAAGTCAAGACTAAAGTGGACAGAGAGTTGGCGAGAGACATTTTGTTCACGATTGACTGTGCACTCAATGCAGCCTCAGAGGCTGAGATGCAACAGAGGACGGATCAATTCTCTGCTGCTTGCGCTAATTTTGGCCTAAAACTCAACAGCAAGGAAACAGAGGGGTCTCCACCAGCCAGCACCACACCATCCATGCATCTATGGATAAGTTCACTTACCTTGGGAGTACACTTTCCAAGGATGCCCACGTAGATGATAAGGTTGATGCATATATTTCCAGAGCTAGCTCAGTGTTCAGGAGGCACTGAGACAAAGCATGGGAAAGAAGAGGAGTTGTTGTGCTGACCTCATTGT
This sequence comes from Trichosurus vulpecula, assembly GCF_011100635.1. Classification (NCBI taxonomy): domain Eukaryota; kingdom Metazoa; phylum Chordata; class Mammalia; order Diprotodontia; family Phalangeridae; genus Trichosurus; species Trichosurus vulpecula. The sequence continues at coordinate 50,311,224 of NC_050574.1, forward strand.
TGTATGCCTGGGAAACCTGGACAGCCTACCAGCTGCATGCTAAGAAACTGAATCGCTTCCATTTGAATTGTCTTAGGAAGATTCTGAAGATCACCTGCCAGGATCAGGTACCAGACACTGAGGTCCTTTCTTGAGCTGAACTGCCAAGCATTCAAACTGTTTCAGAGAGCAACTCTGATGGGCTGGCCACATTGTTCTAATGCCAAACATATGCTTGCCTAAAAGGCTATTTTATGGAGAACTCACACAAGGCAAGCGCTCACACGGTGGTAAGAAGAAATGACACAAGGACACTCTCAAGGTCTCTCTCAAGAACTTTGGAATTGATTGTGTGACATGGGAGACACTGGTACGGAATTGTCCAGCATGGTGTGCCTGCATCAAAGAAGGATCTGTGTTCTATAAGCAAAGCAGAATTGAAGTAGTTCAAAGGAAACGTGAGATACACAAATCTAGAGACATCTCCACTCCAAATGTTCACATGGACTATTTGTGCCTGACTTGTGGTAGAGCTTTCTGAGTTTGGATTGGTCTGATCAGCCACAGTGGGACACGTTGTACATTGATCCCAACATAGCGATGCCATTTTGGTCCTTTTTGAGCATGAAGGATAACAACCAATCAACAACCATTTAAGGACAGGGTTTGGGAGCGGTGTGGGGAGAATCTGAGAAGTTGAGAAATAGAGAAAACAGTCTCTCTCTGTATCTTTGTCTCTGTCTCTGTGTGTGTCCTTGTCTCTCTCCGTCTCTGTCTCTGTCAGGGTCTCTCTGTGTCTGTCTCTCTGCCTCTGCCTCTCTCTTGGTCTCTCTATCTCTGTCTCTCTGTCTCTGTCTGTCACTCTGCTTATGTCTGTCTCTATCTTGGTTTCTCTGTCTCTGTCACTCTGTCTCTGTGTCTGTCTGCTTCTGTCTCTGTCTATCTCTGTCTCTGTCTGCCTCTGTCTCCCTTTCTCTCACCCTCTGCATCCCTCTGTCTGTCTCTGTCTTGGTCTTTATCTACCTCTGTCTTTGTCTGTCTGTCTGTCTCTGTCTCTGTCTCTCTGACTCTGCCTCTGTCTGTCTGTCTCTGTCCCGGTCTCCTTATGTCTCCGCCTCTGTGTCTCTGCCTTGGTCCCTCCTAGCCTCCCATTCCAGAGCCGGGCCTGCCTGCCTGCATGTGTCTGTGCCTAAGAGCCCCCACGGCTGCTCCTCCTCCCTGCAGTTCTCCTCGGTGATTAAAACTCTCTGCCTGGGCTGGACGTGACCCTGGCTCTCCACATCGAGGAGATGAAAGATGCTGAAGTCGCCCTCCTGGTTCAGCACTTCAGCTCGGCAGCCTGGGGATGAATTATGCATGGCAGCCCCTGAAGCCTGGCTTCTCCTTCCAGAGCCGGTAGAGCCAGGCCCGTATCCCAGCTCCTGTCTGCCCTGAAAGGCAGGATTAATGCTTCTAGCTGAGAGCCCAAGAGGGACCAAGGAGAGGAATTCGGGTTTCCCCCTTGTGTCTCCCTATTTTCCCTGCTAAATGCTTCTCTTTTGCAGAGGCCCCATGGCTTAGTGAACTAACAAGACAAGCCTGGAATGGAGGCTGGATTCAGAAGGGTTTGTTGAACTGAACTGAATCCAAAGACCAGGGTTTGAATCTTGGCTCTGCCCCGGCCTAGCTGCATGACCTGTCCTGGCATCGGCTCTTGCTGTTGGCTTTAGGGTTGCTCCTTCTTGAGCCAAGGAGGCACGGGCTCCCCCCCGGGAGTGCCATCCCCTGAGAAGGCAACAGCCCCATGGTTTTCCAAAGAAATCTTTGGCCTGCCTGGCTCCAGGCTCATCTCCTCCTGCCTCTGTTCCTTTTAATTTTCCCTGGTTAAGTGAAGGTTTCCAGTGAATCTAGGAAGGAAAGGGACAACCAGAAGCAAGGGACCCCGCAGTGTTAGGAGGGGTCAATATTGGCACGATGCTTGCCAGGGTCCATAGGCTAGGGCTGTGTGCCCAATGCCTCCCCTGGGACTTAGTCTGTGTCACAAGCTCAGAATACCCAAGGTAGAAGGAGTATTTGAATGTTGGTCTGAGAGGGACCATAGAAGAGAGAATGTATGACCTGGGAGGGTCTTTAGAACATAGGGATGTGAGTTAGAAGAGCCCTTAGAATTAAGAATATCAAAACTAGAAGGAGCCTTAGAACAAAGAATTTTAAATCTTAGGGGGCCTTAAAATGAAGGATGTTCAAGCTAGAAGGGGTCTTAGAACTTAGAACCTCAGGGCTGAAAAGGGCCTTAGAACATGAAATGTCACAATTGGGAGGGCTCTTAGAACATACAATGTCAGAATTGTAAAGGACATTGCAGAATGTTAAAGCTGGAAGTGCCCTTAGAACACAGAATGTCAGAGCTGGGAGGGCCCTTATTGGAAAGACGTTTTAGAGATTCTCAAGTCCAACCTTCTCATTATACAGATGGAGATACTGAGTTTTAGACAAGAAATTGTGGGGGGGGGGGATGGAGCATAAGTTACAGCCTCAAGGTCCAATTCAGCCTTAAAATTATCTGATTTTTCCAAGCATTTCTGTAGCAGGCACCCCATGCCTCTGAGAAGCTATGGAAAGAGACAAATAAGGGAAGAAGTAGTTGTGGAGAAGGAAAGAAGGAAGGAAGGAAGGAAAGAAGGAAGGAAAGAAGGAAGGAAAGAAGGAAGGAAGGAAGAAGGAAGGAAGGAAGGAAGGAAGGAAGGAAGGAAGGAAGGAAGGAAGGAAGGAAGGAAGGAAGGAAGGAAGGAAGCTGGGAGCTGGTAAGGCCCTTGGATCACAGAATGTTGGAGCTGGGAGGGCCCTTAGAACACAGGATGTCAGAGCTGGGAGGGCCTTAGAACACAGGATGTCAGAGCTGGGAGGGCCCTTGGAACCCAAAATGACAGTTGGGAAGGGCCTTAGAACCTAGAATGTCAGGTCTGAAAGGGGCCTTAGAATACAGAATTATATAGCTTGGGAGGGCCTTACGGGTTCCTCATTTTCCAGAAGAGGAAGCCCAGTTCCAGGAATGAGCAGACTCCAGGGTCATGCAGTGAGTCAGGCATAGTGGAGACTAGAACCCACATCTGCTGCCCTCCTCCTGGAGCCTCCATGCCCAGCCCGTTAGTGCCCACACTAGAAGCTTCGGGGGCTGGCATTTCAGATTGCTCTCAGTGTAGCCAGGCCATGCTCAGAAGGAAGCCCTGCTCAGATTTGTGAAATAGGGAGCAAAGAGACCACCCTTCAAACAGCATCTCTGTCCCTGCCACTGGGGACCAGGAATCAGTCTAGTTCATTGGTGGGTTTGGAGTCAGACGACCTTGTCTCTGGCTTGTTCTTGCTGTGTGACCTGGGATAAGTCACTTCCCCTTCTCTGGGCCTCAATTTCCTCATCCGTAAAAGAAGGGGTTGAAAGAGATGGCTTCTGAGGTCCCTTCCAGCTCCAAGTCTGGTGGTCTTTTTTCTCAGGCCAAAGTGAGGTGGGGTCAGGGAGAGATCTGGGACAGGAGCTTGACCAGGGCCTGGGCGGGGGCATCGATGGAAAGGCCGAAGAGAAACCTCAGGGAAACATTTGGCTCAGCGGGAAGCCTCGGCCTCCCTCCTCCCCCTCTATATCTTGATGATTTAATAGACTTTGATCGTGCCCCCTCTCAGCCCTCGTCTCTCCAAACTGAAGAGGCCTATTTTTCTTCCTTCTTTAGCTTCATCTTTGCCTGGAAGCACAGGAGTAAGATGAGGGGGCTGGGCAGGGATGCTGCAGCTCCATAGAAAAATCCTGAAACCAAGGCTGGCCATGGGGGCTGGGGGGGGTGGGGCAGTGAGAGGGGAGCTGATTTTGGAGATGGGGGACCTAGGTTCAAATCCTCCCTCTGCTACTGACCTCACACTGCAGCTGGCCTGACCTCGGCTGAGTCTCTCTCTCTCTCTCTCTCTCTCTGCCTCAGTCTCCTCACCTAAAAACCTAGGGGTGCCCTGTGGGGGCCCTCGCCATTCTGTGAACGTGCCATTTCACATCAGCTGAATTTCCATGGGAGTGAGAGGAAGTCAGGATTTATGTTAACTGGAAGGGATCGAGGAGGTCAACTACTTTTACAGATGAGGAAACTGAGACCCAAAGGGACGAATGATAATAGCTGTCATTCATAGAGTTTTCTAAGGTTTGCAAAATTCTTTACGAACATGATTTTGTGTTATCCTCACAACCCTGGGAGACAAGTACTGTGATTATTCCCATTTTAGAGATGAGGAAATGGGGTCAGAGGTTAGGTGACTTGCCCAGGGTCACACAGCTAGTTAAGTGTCTGAGGCAAGATTTGAACTTAGGTCCTCCTGCCTCCAGGTCCAGAGCTTTATCCATTGTGTCCAAGGTTACGCAATCCAAGGAAGGATTTGAACCCAGGTCTTCTAGGGCCAATATATTTTTCACTGTATTACTCTGCCTTCAGTTTTTATCTAAAGGGAGGCCAACTCCTTCCAAATCCACCCCTGCCCCAGCTCAGTACCATGACAGCTTGCTCGAGTCCCAGGATGGTCATGGTGAAAGGAACAAGATGACCAGGAGTCAGGAAATCTAGGTTTGAATGTTGGCTCTGACATTAGCTACCTGTGAGACCTTGGCAAGTCGTATAATCCTCAGTTTCCCCTTCTATAAGGTGAGGAGTTTGGACTAGATGGCTTCTAACATCCTTTCCAGCTCTCATAATCTATGAACCCCAAACAGTCCCATCTTCCCCCTCCCCTCCCGTCACACTGGAAGTGGCATGATTAGGGGATCAGCACACACACACAACTCTCATGTTAAACATTACCTATGCAGATGCTCTGCTACCAACTCTAGATTTGATCACAGACAAGTGACTCTCTTGGCTTCAATTTCCTTGTCTCCAGAGGGAGGATAATTCATAGGCTGCCCCAGCTTGGCTCCCTAGGCCTCGATAAGAGACATTTCTCAGCTCCAGAGAAGGGGATCCTGGAGAGAAGAGAGTACCAAAGTGCCTGCTCTTTGATAAAGCTCCTTGAAGTAAATTCAGTGAGATCTGAGCTCCCCCAGTGCCCAGGAGACAGTTCTGCCTGCCTCCTCTCAGTGTGGAAAGGAGATCCAGCCTAGGGATGCCAGTTGGGCTTGTTCAGCCTGCAGAAGGGAAGACTGATGGATGATTGAACAATGCCCCATCTCTGGCAAGGGCAAAAGCTAGATTTCTGTTGTCTCAAGTTCAGGGCCACAAAAGATTTTAGCTAGGAACAAGGATGAATGAAGTTCGTTGAAAGGGGTTCCTCCAGGGAGTCCTTCTCTGGAAGGGGTTTCTTTCTTTTCTAAAAAATGGTTTTTCTTTTAAATTTGTATTGATATCTTACGTTTTTACATCACCTTCTTTTCCCAGTACATCCCTTCACTCCTTCCCCTCACCTCTTTGTTACAACAGAGAATAAAAAAGAGGGGGAAAAAGCAGTTCTGAAAACTGCCCCAAACACATCCATTGAGTCGGACAGGGTATGTGCTGATAATACACTTCCATATGCTGGCACTCAGAGAGAGTGTTTTTTAAGGTGGCTGTAGTTTAGGGGAAAGAATACTGGATGTGGAGACAGAGGAGGTGGGTTATGCTTCTGGCTCTGGCACTATCTGTCTTTGGGCAAATTCACTTCACTATCTGGGGACTCAATTGCCTCATTTCACAAATGAGGACAGGATGACTTCCAAGGGAGTCCAACCTCTTAGGTTCAGTCCTTTATTGAGATTGGGACACTGATTCTTCTCTTGCTGTAAGAATAAATAACACTTCAGTAGCTCCTGAAATGTATGAGTGTGTGTGTGTGTATGTATGTGTGTATGTGTGTGTATGTGTGTGTGTGTGTGTGTGTGAGAAAGACAGAGAGAGAGAGACAGAGAGACAGAGAGAGACAGAGAGAGACAGAGAGAGAAAATGGATGTTTAGAGATATGTTTGTTTTGGTGTGTGTATGAGAGAGGGAGGGGAGAGAGAGACAGGGAGAGAGAGACAGAGAGAGAGAGAGAGAGAGAGAGAGAGAGAGAGAGAGAGAGAGAGAGAGAGAGAGAGAGAGAATGGATGTCTAGGGATATATTTATTTTGAAGCTAACAAAAGGTAAGGGGGTGGGGCAAATCACTATGTTCTGAACCCAGCTATCTATATGAGATAAGGGCATTGGACTAGCTAGCTGGCTGGTACATCAAGGTTTGCAAATCCTTTTACATATATTATCTCATTTGAGCTTTATAACCTTGTAAGGCAAGAAGTACCAAAGTGCCTTACCAAGCTCTCATAACTGGTATCAGAAGCAAGATTTGAACCTAGGTCTTCCTGCCTCCAAGTCCGCTTCACCCAATACAATAGGCTGCCTCTCTAACTCTTGTGGCAGATAGAAACAACTGAGCTTAAGACAAAGTTAACAAGAATACTTGGTTAAACCAGGATGGTGTCTGCTTTGTCTACCCACCTACCTCATATGGCCAGGTAAGCTCCTTCCCGGTGTGGCCTGGTCTTGTCCTTCTCTACCTTGGACAGTGCTCAACCAGCCCAGCCTCCTGCCCTTCTCCGCTCTTCTCCAGCACCAGCCTCTGTGGCCTTGGGTCTCAGTCTTCCTCCAACAGGGTGGTGTCTAGGAGTCTTCTCCCCCCTTCCCACCCCTACGTCCCAGTAAATTCATCTTACAACAGTGATTTGAGGGTACGTCTCATGCTTCTTGAACCATTTGCAGCTGTGTGATAGGCTGCCCACTGTGCTGTTTGATCTTCCAGTGGCCTCATTTGGATTCCAGTCCATTGGTTTGGAGCTGTAGCTCTTCCCTCCATTTCTGCTCCCCCTCCCCAAATCTTCATGGGAGGATGGCATCTGGAGGAAGGCAGGCCTTTGTCAGCAAAGCTGTAGCAGCAAAGGAGCTTTCATCTCATGTGATGAAGGTTTTTTCTGATCAGCATAGACTTTGGACCAGAGAGAGAGAGGAGGTTCCTGGTGCCAGGAGAGCCTTTGGGGATCAAGCTGGCCTCCTTTAGCCTCTCCCTTTCCAGAAGAACATCACGACAACTGACACTGGGGGGAAGTCTCTCCACTGAAGTCTTAAGTGGGACAAGTCTCTTGAAAATGAGACAAAAAGAGGCTACAAGACCACCTTAGAAGCTCTGCTGGGGGGTGGGTGTGGAGAAGACAGGAAGATCCTTGAGGTAGGAACATGGAAGAAGATGGTGTCAGAGGCAGCTATTGGCTAACAGATGAATATGAAATTCAGATTCTTTAGAATTGTACCCAAGGCCCCCTACAGTCTAGAAAATAGAACCTTACTTTTTAAACCAGCTGAAGGGGGAAAAATCCAACCATGATGAATAAAGAGACCAGGGCAGAAAGCCAGCTGTGGTGTGGTGGTGAGAGACTCTGGCCTTAGGGTTTGAATCCTGTCTTTGCCATGACCTTGCTTTGTGACCTTGAGGAAACCACACGACTTCGTGGAACCTTTTTATCTTTATCTGCCAAATGACAGAGCTTGGAATGGATTCAAATTCAAGTTAACCAACATTTATTAAATGTTCTTACTGTGCACAAGGAGCTTTGCTGGCTGCTGGGGATATAAAGGAGGAAATAAAACTTCCAAGGTGCCCGGTGTTCACCGAGTCACAGGATGCCAGAGCTGGGAGGGGAACCTGTTCAAGCTACAACCAGAAAACAAAGGCCTTTTACAACAGATTAGCTTGGACAACTCATCCTTCTATTGGACCCTAAATTCTATGTTATAAGGCCCTTCCAGTTCAAACATTTTATGTTCCAAGCTTTTTTCCAGCTTTGATGCTCCATGTTCTAAGGCACCTCCCAGCTCTGACATTCTCTGTTCTAAGGCTCCTCCTAGCTCTGACATTCCAAGTTCTAAGGACCCTCCCAGCTCTGACATTCCAAGTTCTAAGGACTCTCCCAGCTCTGACATTCCAAGTTCTAAGGACCCTCCCAGTTCTGACATTCCAAGTTCTAAGGGCCCTCCCTGCTCTGACACTCTGTGTTCTAAGGGCCCTCCCAGCTCTGACATTCTCTGCTCTGAGGTGTCTCTCAGCTCTGACATTCAGTATTCATATGAATGACTACACGGGAGATGAAGCTCCTCTAAAAAAGCTCGTTAGAATATTTTTGCATATTATCCTGGGGTTTGAGAAGCAGCCTTGCATAATGAATCAAGAGTGGTCCTCAGAGCCATATGACCAGGGTTCCAGTCCCAGCTTAGGTACTTACTGCAGTTCCAGCTTAGGTACTTACTGGCTGTGTGTCTCTGGGCAGGCCGTTTAACCCCTTCATGCCCCAAACAATTCTCGGTGCCTGTAAGTTGCAGGGCAGGGAGAGCTCTGCATTGGCCCCACTGGTCGTTCTCTATACCAACACCATTACAGCACCAAAAAAAAAAAAAAAAAAGAAAAATCGGGAAGTTTAAAAATGCCCTTCCCAGCATTAGGGGAATGGGCCCAATGACCTCTGGAAGTCTCTCCTTGCCCCCTCTGACCCAGCCATTCCATCAAGTCATCAACCATATCCTTCCCAATAACTTGATTTGGGCAGATAAAGGCCAGCCCTTCCGCCATTTCCCCACCTCTACTCCCTCCACCCATCCTACTCCCTCCTTCTCCTTCTGCCTCCTCATCCCCACGCACCCCACCCCAACAGCCTTCAATTAAAACTCACTGGAGGCTAAGTGAGGAGTTAGCCACAGTCACCAGAGGCTGATTTATACAATTATAACAAAGGCTAACATTCATGAAGCACTTAGCATGTGCCAGGCACTGTGCAAAGCACTCTACATACGTTATCTTGTTTGGTCTTCACAACAACCGAAGGAGGCAGGTGCTATTATTATCTTCGCTTTACAGTTTAGGAAACTGAGGCAAGCAAAGGTTAAATGACTTGCCCAGGGTCACACAGCTAGAAAGTGTCTGAGGCTGGATGTGAACTCAGGTCTTTCCAACTCCAAGCCTGCTGCTTCATCCACAATGCCCGTGAGTTGCCCCACTTTCCATGGAATAGTGCTCTCTATTTGTATTAAAGTATTCAAAGAAGAATATTGAGATGCCACTCACTTATCCTTTCCCTTTAAAGATCTGGCTGCTTCAGTTGGTGGCTAAAGACCCAGACTGAGAAGTGGGGGCCGGGAGAAGCCTGGGGGAGAGAGGCTTCATCAAATGCTGTAGAACTGGGACTCTCTCCCTTTTCTTTGTGTTTCTCTCTCTGTCTCTGTCTCTCTCTCCTTCTCTCTCTCCCTCTCACACACACACTTTCTCTCTTTCACACACACCTTTTCTTTCTCTTGTACACTTTCGCTTTCTCTCTCTACCCTCTCACACACTTTCTTTTACACACACATTTTTCTTTCTTTCACTCTTTCTCTCTCCCCTCCCCATCTCTGTCTCTCCCTCTCTGTTTCTGTCTCTCTCTTCTCCTGTTTCTCAGTCTCTGTCTCTCCCTTTCTGTCTCTTCCCACTTCTATGTCTCTGTCTCTTTCCTCTTGTGTCTCTGTCTGTCTCTCCTCTCTCCCTCTATGTCTCTGTCTCCCTTTCTCTCTCTCTATGTCTCTCAGTCTCAGTCTCTTGTCTCTGTCTCTTCCCTCCTATTCCATGTCTCTGTCTCCCTCTTTTTTTTTCTTTATACGTTCAGAGAGTAAGTTGATAGCCACCAAAGCAAATGTTCCCAGACTTCACACACTGGGATAAAAGGGAGCTTCATTTAAGACAGAATACCTGAGCAAACAGCCCCTATACGGATCCATCTTTCCACCTCCTTTGTGGCAAGCCCCAAAGCTGGGAAGTCCCCGGAGGACCATTCTGGTGCTGTTCTCTACCCTAATGAGGCATTCTCCTGCCAGAGCGGAGTGCCCATGGAGGGGGGAGGGGACATAGCCGAGTGAGCAGCAGACAAGACCAGGCTCCATCCCGGAGAAACTGGCAGCCTGCAGGGGATGATGTAAGTGTGCCTTTTGAAGGGAGGAGGAAGGGAAGGGATAGCAGAGGGCCTGAGTGTTCCTCCCCCTGGGAATGGGCCCATTTGGCTCTAGGGACAGTGTCTTTTTCTGACTTCCCACCCACCATCAAACACTGTAAAAGTATATGGTGTGTGTGTGTGTGTGTGTGTGTGTGTGTGTGTGTGTGTATAATACAGAGAAATATTAGGTACAGTCCCTACCCCGAGAAAGCCTAAAATCTAGTAGATGAGAGAAAACATTCACAGTCAGAAATAATTAGTTCTCAGAAATAATTAATTCAGGCGACCATGAATAGCTCACTTTTCCTTTGTAAGCAGAGGTTCCCGGCTATAAATTGAGGGAGCTGGAGTAGATTCCTCCTAAGGTCCATTCTCAATCTAACATTCCAAGTTCTAAGCCCCCTTCCAGTTTTAATATCCTATGTTCCAAGTACCCTGGTAGCCTTGACATTCTGTATTCTGAGGTCATTCCCCATTCTAAGTTCTAAGGACTCTCCTAGCTCTGATATTCTTTTTCCTTAAAGCCCCTCCCAGCTTTGACATTCTGAGTTCTAAGGCCCCTCCCACCTCTGACATTCTAAGCTCACAAGCTGTACAAGGTTATGGGACAGGTTCTAAATGAAGGGTAGTTAAATGCTTTAGGCCTTCAAAGATGGGCGCACTCACCAATCCCTATGGTGATTAGGGGATTCCTCCTAGGGGAGGCACTCTGAGAACTGGGCCTGTTCCTGGACAGCTCCACCATGGGGCATCCAGAGGCTCAGGGCTCCCAACCCCATTTCCCACTGGGTCTTTTTAATGTTACCCTTATATACCCCTGGGACTCCAGTGTCTTGCTCATGGGTGCTCCTGCCACAGCCCAGAAGTTACCTTGGCCTTGGTCTGAGGTGGGGGTAGGGCTCAGAGACCCTGAAAGCAGAAGGAATTACTGGAGTCGAATCTGGAAGCTCTTCAAGGTCCAGGGCTGGTAGAGGGTGAGACAAGGAGGAGGTGTGAGGAATTGGTCAGGAATGTGTCAGGTTAATTACTCCTGAGCCAGCTCTCAATCAGTAGGTCCATGGCTGTGAATGAGGCAGGAGATGGATGGGCTCTGCTGGAGGTGCCCGATCAATTCCCCCCTTAAAGGTCCAGACTTTCTCTCAGAGCTATTACAGGAGTCAACGGGTATTGGAAGATTTCCTCTAGCAAGGACGGCTCAAAAATCTCTGGGAGGGAAGATGAGGAAGATGGGAGGAAGAGGAGAGGTTCTTCAGCCTATAAACGTCCATTTCCTAAGCTAGTGATTCAGTAGAGAAAGCACTGACTCCAAGGATACAGGTTCAAATCCTGCCTATGACACTTCCTGTGTGTGTGACTTTGGGCAAGACTTTTAACGTCATTGGATCCCAGTTTTGTCATCTATGAGAAGGAGGGAGGCCCCCTGAGGCCCCCTCCAGGGCTGGGTGTAAGAGCTATGAATTCTTTGGACAGTTTGGATTCAGTCAAAGGGCCACACTTGAGGACCTAGAGGGCCACACATGGTCCCCCACTCCTACTTTAGGCCAAAGGTGACTAACAAAGGCTGTTTAGTCTGCCCACATCCACACCAGAGGCAAACCAGAAAGATCTGACCATAACTCCTTCCAGGCCATCTCTTCAGGAAGTGCTACCACACCCTTCCCCAGCATTACCACACTGACCCCCTACTTCCCCTCCCCCCAACTCCCTTACAGGAATTTAAAATCAAGGAATGTCAGAGAAGGAAAAGACTTTAGAGCCTATCTACTCCAGTGTCAAGTCAGCAAGCATTTATTAAGCGCCTACTGTGTGTCAGGCACTGTGCTAATCACTGGATGCATAAAGAAAGGCAAAAGATGGTGCCTGTTCTCAGGGAGCTCACAGTCCAAAGGAAATAACTGTGTACAAACAAAATATATACAGGATATCATCAGATGGAAGGCACTAACATGACAAGGGGTGGGTGAAATAAACCAGGAGATTGCAGTGAGGAGGGAGAGCATTCCAGGCATGGAACACAGCCCGTGAAAATGCCTGGGGTGCACAGATATCCATTTCCTTTACTATACAACCAATCCACACTCTGCTTGAATACCTTGGGGGAAAGGGATCTCATTACCTTACATGGTAGCACATTTTATTTTTGCACAGCTCTAATCATTGAATCATTTTTTCTTACGTGAAACTCAAGCCCTCTGGAATCTGCCTCTCAGTAACTTCTAGCTGTTATTACTTCTAGTTCTGCTGTTGGCATCCAAGAGGAACATTGGAATCCTTTTCCAACATAGCAAGCCCTTTAAACAAGGGAAGAAACATGGGGTGGTGGAAGGGGTGCTGAACTCTGAGTCATGAGACCTCCATTAGAATCCTGGCTCTGCCAAGTCTTGCCTGTGTGACCTTGGGCAAGTCACTTTAATCCATGGTCCTCAGTTTCCTCATCTGCAAAATGAGGGAGTTGGACTGGATTTCCCCCAATGACCCTTCCATATCCATATCCATATCCCTATCCACATCCATGTCAACATCCACATCCACATCCATATCTACATGCACATCCACATCCTCATCTACATCCACATCCACATCCACATGCATGTCAACATCCACATCCACATCCTCATCCGCATCCACATCCATATCCATATCCATATCCACATCCATATCCACATCCTCATCCACATCCTCATCCACATCCATATCCACATCCACATCCACATCCACACCCACATCCACACCCACATCCACACCCACACCCACACCCACACCCACATCCACATCCACATCCACACCCACATCCACATTCATGATAGGAACTCCTACAGGGTTCCTTTGAATTCTAGATCTAGGAAACACTTGAAGACAATATTCACATCTTTCTATATCTTCATGTCTCTGGATTAAACATTGCCAAGTTCCTGTAACTGATCCTTGCATGAATGGCATGGTCTCTAATTTTCTTGCCAGCCTCATCTACATTCTCATGCATGACCATAGGTTTATGGGAGTTAGACCCATCAGTCAACCAATCAGATGATAAGCATTTATTAAATGAATGAATGGATAAATAAAGCATTTATTAAGCACTTACTGTGTGTAGCTAGGTCGTACACTGGTTAGAGCACTGGGGTTGGAGTCAAGAAGACTTCCTGAGTTCAAATCTGGCCTCAGATACTGACCAGCTATGTGATCCTGGGAAAGTCGCTTCACCCGTCTGCCTTAGTTTCCTCATCTGTCGAATGAGCTGGAGAAGGAAACGGCAAGATGTGATCCAAAAGGGGTCATGAAGAGTTAGACAGGACTGAAATGAATGAACAGCAGAACTGTTTTCCAGGTGCTATACTAAGGGCTGTACAAAGACCTCCAGACCATTTAGTCTGAACCCTTAGTTTTACATATGGGGAAACCAAGGTCTCAAAGGGGGAAGTGACTTACCCAGGGTCTCACAGAGAGTAAAAATCAGAGCCAAGATTCAAATACACTTCCTCTCACTCCCAAGTCCAGTAATAATTGGATCACAGACCTGGAAGGATTCTAAGAAGCCATCTAGTCCAAACTCTTATTTTGCAGATGGGGAAACCAAGGCCCAATGGGCTTAAGCGCCTTGCTCAAAGTCACACAGGCAGTGAGAGTCAGAGTTGAGATTTGAACCTAGGACTGGTTCATAATCCCAGGATCTTTCCACTATGCCATGGCTGCAGGAGGTTTTAAATTCTGCCTACTCTATATCCTTGTTGCTCCACTTTCAGCTCATTCCCTCTTGTGTCATCCTTAATGGAAACAGTCCCCTTTAAAATCTCTGCCACTGCCTAGCCCCACCCTCCCCCACATACCTCCCACTATACCCTGGAATGGTCCTGGACTTTGTAAGAAGGGGATTTGCTGGGAGTGGGACCAGCCTGTCCTGCTTTCTGCTTCAAGAAGTCAGCATTTAGGGTTTCTAATGATTACAATAATAATATCAAATTACATTTATGTAGCTCCTTAAGGTCTGCAAAGCCCCCACCATGGCTATCACCACCAAGTCCATGGGATGCTTCTCTTCTAGCTGAAGTGTCTTGGTCAACACCTGGGAAGCCTGATTGCAGCATCTTCGATTCTCTTTTCCTGTTGCCCAGAAAGAGGAGTGATGTAGAGTTGTCCAATTCTCCTCTCCCTTTTCCACTCTCAGGATTCCCATCCCTAGGTCTCCAGGGTCATGGAGGAGGGCAGCCAGAGACTTGGGGTATTCTTGCCTTCTTCTGATACAGGCACTCACTGCATGACCTTGTGCTTGGAGCACCAGGATGAGCTGGGTTCAAGACCTGCCTCTGCCTTATACTGACTACATATGACCCTGACCACAAGTCTTTACCTCTTATTGCCCCCAATAATTCTTCTTAAAAAGCAACATTTTATTTAAATATTTAATTTTATTATATAAAATTTTATTTAATATTTGATTTAAATATTATTTAAGTAATATTCCCCCCATTACATATAAAGACAATTTTAAATATTCATTTAAAAAATTTTTGAGTTCCAAATTTTCTCCCTCCCCCTTCCCTCCACCTCCTTGAGACAGTAAGCAGTTTGATATAGGTTATACATGGCCCCCAGCAGCTCTTTAAGATTATGAGTTAAGGATGATTTGCCCTGCTGCATTTGTATACAGAGTTTCCTCTTTGGGAATTCCACGAATCAGTTAAATCGCAGGTCCCAGACAAAGACAATTCCTGTCTATTTATGTTTTCTAAGGTTCTTTCCTCACTAAAATGCTGTGAGTGCCCTTCTCCTCAGAGTATGGAGAACACTGAGGCTCTGAAAGCCTCTCTTGGTTGTTACCGGAGATCACACACTGGCTAAGTTCATATATGGATTCAAACACAGGTGTCCTGGAAAGCTATCATTTCTCTACCATTTAATAGTTTTAAAAGAATTGACTTTCCTCCCACTAGCTCTGTGAGGTGAGCAGGGGATATTGGTCCCATTTTAAAGCAGGGGAACCTGAGGTTCAGAGAAGGGATGAGATTTGCCCAAGTCACATGGCTAGTCCATGTGGCAGTGCCAGTTCTTTTGATGTCAAGCCCAGAATGCTCTGCAAGAGGAGCTCTATGTGCTTTTGCTTTGATGGGATTTATGGGTAAATGCCACGCTTTCCAACACAAATATCAAGTTACCCCTCTGCCCCCTCCCATTTGTAATTATGAAGTAAATGGCTCTCCTGTCCCCTGACACTCAGGGGCTACTTGGGCAGTAGTCACATCTATGGAAAGAGACAAAGGAGGCAGCTGGCCAGACCTTGTCCCTGGTCCTGACCCGATTATTATCAGCTTTCCGTTGCTTCTGGGGCTTTCCTCAGGTAAACCGGGGTTGCATGAAGAATTAAATAGGAACAAGCTAGATTTCTGATCCATACTGAGCCTGATGCAATTTTAGAAGGTGTGACTGAAGTGAGTGGATTGTGTCAACAATACCCATCACGGATTCAGAGAGATCTCTGTCACATTCTCAATTAGCTGAGCCTTCTAATTACTGAAGTTATGACCTTCTATCATCTCTCCTAGACCTCTGCTCTGGCTTGGGGGCCCCCAAGCTTGCTTAGCAAGAGTCCCTGGTACAGTCATTTAAGTTTTACTCTAAGATGATTGTGTATATATATATATATATATAATGTATATATATATTTTAGAGTTGGAAAGGACCCTTAGAGTTCATCTCATCTAACCCTGACACCTTGCCAATCAATCCAAAAGCATTCAAGTGCCTACTATATCAGGTATTGTGCCAAGCCCCAGGAATGCATTAAAAGGCAAAAAAACTTGGCCTCTGATCTAAAGGAGCCCATATTCTAATGGAGGGAGGCAACATACAAGTTGCTACATCCTTGCAAAATATGTGCAGTGTAAAATAGAAAAGAATCTTGGAAGGTATTAAATAGCAATGGGAGAAGTGGTTGAGAAGAAGGGGGATTAGGAAAGGTCTCCTGAACAAGGTGGGATTTGAGCAGAATCTTGAAAGAATCTGGAGAGGCTACCATGGAGGGGAGGAGGGAGAATATTCTAGGCATAGAGTGCATGCAAATGCTCAGAGGCTGGAGATGGAGTGTCCTTTTCAAGGAATGGCATACTATTGCTGGTTTGTGGTACTTGTGGAGCTGAGCCATCTCCAGTCATCTTGATTCTTGTATTGCCACTGGACTCCAATGACCCTGGAGGAGAGAGTGAAAGCTGATTTTATGTTTCTCTGCCTCATTTAAACCCAATTCACTCTCAAGTCAAGACATCACCCTCGTGATGTCATTGGTCCTCTTCGAGAATAAACAACAAACAACAACAATATGTGAATAGGAGAAAGGTGCAAGAAAATTGGAGACATAGGAGGGGCCCAGCTTGTGAAGGGCTTTCAATGCAAACAGAGGATTTTATATTTGAACCTGGAGGTGAGAGAGAACTAGTGGTGTTTTTTGATTAGTGGAGAAAGAGGGTGAGAAGGTCAGACTTGCTCTTTAGGAAAATCATCTTCGCAGTTGTGTGGAGGATGGATTGGAGAAGACACGAGGTAGGGAGAATAATCTGAAAGTTATTGCAATAGTCCAGGAGTGATGGCTGGCATCAGGGAGTGGTTATGAGAGCAGGGAGGTGAAGACATGCAGAAGAGATGTTGTGAAGGTAGAAACTATAAGACTTGAGGATAGATCACATATCTGGGCTGAGTGCAAGAAAGCAATTGAAGATAAAATAGGCTGTGAGCCTGGGTGACTAGGGTAGAGGATGTTAATGCCCTTGACAATAGGGAATTTGGGAAGAGAGGAGGGTTTTGGGGGCAAAGATAATGAATTCTGTTTTAAACATATTGAGTTTGAGATGTCTATGGGACATCCAATTCAAAGAGTCCAAAAGGTGGTTGTTGATTTTACTAGAACTCAGGAGAGTTGTTAGGGCTGGATATATAGTTCTAAGAACATTTGTGTAGAGATGGTCATTGAAACCATGCAAGCTGCTGACATCACCAAGCTAGATAGTATAGAAGGAAAAAAGACAGTGGCTGTTTTGGGGGAATGTAACAACAATGCTGCTTGCCACTACTGTGGCTGTATAAGACAAATAACACAGGAGGGCTGCTAGCACAGATTCTTTGATCTGATTTTCTAAAGAAAGCAACTTTAAGGAATTTACAATCTTACTTTAATTAAACATACATGTATCATTCATTTAGTTCACGGGAAAAAGTCAGCACCTTGAACTTCAGAGAAAACACTAACAGAAATTACAAGCAGAAATCATACAAACAGAGCAAAATAACACAAATCAACAGACAGGCTTCTAACTGTCTGACCAAGACATTATATACATAGTTACCAGAGAGAGAAGCACCAACATCTGGGTTTTTCAAAGCCGAAGGGCTCCTTAATGGCTACCCAGAGTCTCGTCTGGTCAAACCACGTGGCACTCTTCCAGTGAGTGAGCCTCAAGCAAAATGCTAATCTCAGAGTATATATACACTTCTTCAGGGTCAGAGGGGTTCACAACCATGAAACTCAAACTCATGTGACCTAAGCCTTCCATAACTTAAGCAGGTCATCAAAGACTCCCGATTCAATCAAAGACTCTTGATTGAAACAAAGGCAAGGCTCAAAGTCACTTGATTGCCTTAGTGCTGAAAAGCACTTCAAAACAAAAGACAACAAAAAGTCCCACTTTACTTGCCATTACAGGGACACCCACTGGTAGTAGTTAACCTGGATTGGAATCCAACAAAAGAGATGAGGAGTGGTCAGACGCCCAGGTAAAAGGAGGAGCAGCAGAGAGCAATGACAGGATACCCAGAGAGGAGAGAATACAAGAAAAGAAGATCAATGATGTGGTCAACAGTTGCCAGTGTCAAGGAGGAAGAGGATTGATAAAAAAGGTTCTGAGAATGGGAATGACTTGAGAAGTCACAAAGGATGAAGATGGAGGCTTGTTCACTGCTAAGGTAGAGTTCTTTATCCTGTACCAAGGTGGGCCAAATTGACCTGCAGAGATGCCCTAGCTCAGTGAAACCTCGAAGGAACCACAAAATAGGTCATAAAACAGAGAATTTAGATCTAGAAGGGACCGTGGAATATAAAACATCAGAGCAGGGAGGGCCCTTAGGAGGTAGGCAGTCATACTTGGAAAGGTGCTTAGAGGTTGTCTGAGGGGTTCTTAACCATTTTTTTGGTTTTCTGGATCCCTTTGGCAGTGTCTGCTGATGTCTACAAACCACTTCTTGGGATAATATGTTTGAATACATAGGATTTCAAAGTAAACCTATTATATAGAATGCAGTTATCAAAATAATAACAATAAAAAACACAAATTTGTTATATACAAGCAAAAATTTTTTATTGCTTTCTGTGGCTATGTGTGCTTTTGTTTGCTTGTTTAGTTTTACAAATTGAAGGTTTGTGGCAACCCTGCATTGAGTGAGTTGATTGGTGCCATTTTTCCAACAGCATGTGTTCACATCATGTCTCTGTGTCACATTTTGGTAATTCTCACAATATTTCAAACTTTTTCTTTATTATTACATGTGTTATGGTGGTTTGTGATCAATGATCTTTGATGTTACTACTATATTGTTTTGGGGCACCAAGAACCACGCCTGTAATAGACAGCGAACTTAACCAATAAATGTTGTGTGTGTTCTGACTGCTCCACTGACTGGCCGTTCCCTTGTCTCTTCCTCTCCTCAGGCCTCCCTATTCCCTGAAATACATCAATATTGAAGACGTAAACTTAGTTGATAAAGCAGGGTTTGAGAGAATTGACTCCAATTTTGAAAGAAGTTCTACTGTAGGTAAAATGCTATCAAACAGCATTGCATGCTACAGAGAAATCTTTCCTGAAAAGAAGAGTCAATCGATGTGGCAAACTTCATTGTTTTCTTATTTTAAGAAATTGCCACAGCCACCCCAGGCTTCAGTACCCACCATCCTGATCGATCAGCAGTTATCAAAATAGAAGCAAGACCCTCCACTGGCAAAAAGAGCTGAAGGCTCAGGTGATGGTTAGCATTTTTTAAAGTAATAAAGTATTATTTAATTAAGGTATTACATTGGTTTTTTTTCTAGACATAACACTATTACATACTTAATAGATTGCAGTATAAACATAATTTTTATATGCACTAGGAAACAAAAAAATTTGTGACTCACTTTATTGTAATATTGCCTTTATTGTGGTGGTCTGGAATGGAACCTGCGATTGCTCTAAGGTATGCCTGTAGTTCATGAGCCCTCTGAAATATATCCATAGACCCCCTTGGGGTTCTGTAGACCCCAGGTTAAGAATCTCTGGGCTAACCAAATCTCCTCTGATCAGGAAAATGAGATAAACAGAGGGTAAGTGACCTGCCTGTAGTCAAATAGATAGTTAGAAGCAAAGTAGGGGAGCTCTGACGGCAGAGCCAGTGTTCTTTCCACTGGCCATCAGGTGTTTCTGGTGGGCTGGGGCCAACCCTCCACCTCAAATACTATCCCAGAGACCATGTGGTTCTCCTTCCCACCACATCTTCCTCCCCACCACCTTTCATTGCAATTTTTGAAGCACCAGGCTCTATGGATGAATTAATAATTTTATCTCACCCAACAAACTCTTATGGAAAGCTGGACTACTCTCCCACAGTTAGAGAATAGGGGAGGGCTCCTTTTATCAGACTGTCAGTAGCAGCTCTGATTTTCTCACTGCTAGTCAAGATGGAACAGATGTTTTATCAGCCTCTCCCTCTCCCACCTTTCTTTCCTCCCTCCTGCCCTTACCTCCCTCCATCTCTTCCTTCCTTCCTCCCTTCCTTCCTTTCTTCCTTCCTCCCTCCCTTCCTTCCTCCCTCCCCTCCTTCCTTCCTTCCTTCCTGACTTACTTCCTTCCTTCCTCCCTCCCTTCCTTCCTCCCTCCCTCCATCTCTTCCTTCCTTCCTTCCCTCCCTCCCTCTCTTCCTTTCTTCCATCCTTACTTCTGTTCTTCTCTCCTTCCTTCTTTCTCCACAACCACTTCTTCCCTTATCTGTCCCTTTCCACAGCTTCTCAGAGGCCTTGGATGACTGCTACAGAAATGCTTGAAAAATCAGATAATCTTGAGGTTAAATGGGACCTTGAGGCTGTATCTTATGACCTCCCCCCAACTTCCTGTCTAAAACTCAGTATCTCTTTCTGTATAATGAGAAGGTTGGACTTGAGAATCTCTGAAAAGTCTTTCCAATACTAACACTCTGTGTTCTAAGGGTCCTCCCAGCTCTGACATCCTGTGTTCTAAAGGCCCTCCAAGCTCTGACATTATGTGTTCTAAGGGCCCTCCCAGTACTATTCTGTGTTCTAAGTGCCCAGAACCATCTTTATGCCTTCTAACTCTCCTTGCTGCTTTCTGCTATACTCTATGGACCGATGGATCTTACCATCCATTCTGCTCCTGTACAAGTGTTATTCTCTCCCCTTCTCAAGAACTCCCCCTCCCCCCTTTCCAGTTCCAGTAAATAATCAAATCAAAACTGCCATTGGTGCTAGTAAAGCTGTGTCATTCTACTTTGCTGTGTTTCCACTAAGCAGCTCTGTGCCTGCCCAGGCCAGAGCACCCTCCCTGGTCCCTATTCCTTTACATGTGTTGTCTCCTCATATTAAAATATAAGGTCTTTGAGGGAAGGGGCTGCCTCATTTTTGCATTTGTGTCCCTAGTGCTTAACATAGTTGCCTTGCACACTGTAAGACCTAAATAAATGCCTTTTCATTCGTTTGTTTTTAATCTGTTTTATTCTAAACTTATTTTGCTTAAATGAGCATCTAAATATACAAAATATTTAGAACAGAAAAATAAGACTGCACATGACACTGTGGATCCCTATAATATGCAGTTTGCATTTTAAGCATGAAGCAGATTCAACATATAACTTTCAAATCTGTCCTGCTTGTTTGTATTTCCTTCTGGCCTTCCTTCTGTTTTCTTCTCTGCCTTTAAAAATGCTTCCATGGCTCTTCTTTCCTTTATTTCTTTTTTGGCAACCCTTATTGCTAGTCCTCTATCCCACTTACTCCCACCTAAATTAAAAAAAATAAAAAGAAAGAAAAACAAAACCCTTGTAATAAATATGCAGAGTCAAGCAAAACATATTGACCACGTCTGAAAATGTATGTCTCATTCTGTGCCTTGTGCCAGTCTCCTTGTCAGGATGATGCTTCATCGTTGGTGCTCTGAAATCATCACTTTGATCAGAGTTCTTTTTTTAATTTAATTTTAAAATTTATTTCATTTAAAATTTTTTTGAGTGCCAAATTCTCTCTCCCTCCAGCCCTTTCCCACCCATTGAAAAGGCAAGCAATATGATCTCCATTACACATGTGAAATTATGCAACACGTATTTCCATATTAGCCATGTTGAGAAGAAAGAAACAAGGAAAATAAAGAAAGTTTAAAAAGTATGCTCCAATTTGCACTCAGTTCACCAGTTCTCTCTCTGGAGGTGGGTAGCATTATTCGTCTTGAGTCTTTTGGACTCAAGATTGATCAGAATGATTGGTCAGATTGACTGATCAGAGTTCTTAAGCCTCTTAAAGCTCTTTTTCTTTAAAATGTTGCAGTTGTATAAATTATTCCCCTAGTTTTGTTTGCTTTTCTCTACATCAGTTTATATAAGCCTTCCCAAGTTTTTCTGAAACTGTATCTTTATTTCTTGTGGCATAATAATATTCATTACATTTATATGCCATAATTTGTTCAGCTGTTCCCCAATGATGGGTACTCCCTTAGTGCCTAGTTCTTTTCTTTAATAAACCGAGCTGCTATAAATGTATTTTCCCCCTACATTTGAGTCCTTTTCTTCTTTCTTTGATTTCTTTGGGGTATAAGCCTGGTAGTTGTTTTGCTTGACCAAAGGATTTACAAAGTTTAGTAACTTTGGGGACATACCAAAAATTACTTTCCAAAGTGCCTGGACCAGCTCCACCAATAGAGTGTTAGTAAGCCTGTTTTCCTGCAGCCCCTCCAACAATTGTCATTTTTCTCTTGTGTCATCTTTGCCAATCTGTTAGATGTATGATGGAATTTCATTCATTTATTGGTAACACCTGCTTCTGGGCTACTTCCCTCAACTCTCATTTGTATTGGTGGGCTGGCTTCCCAGAAGACAGCTGTTGGTCACTCCTTCCATTTTTCTATCAGGAGTATTCTGATGGGCTAGAATTCTGGTATTCGGCTCCCAAGTGAACAAGCTTACTATGCTCCAGGGACTGTGCTAAATGCTGGAGATGCAAATACAAGGAAAGAGATAGTTCCTGCCCTTATTCTAATGGGGGAAGGTAAAACATAAAAGGCAGTGGGGATGGCAGGGTTGATGGAGTTTTTTGAGGATGTGGTTGCAAATCCTCAAAATGGGAGAAGGGATGTTCCCAGGTAAGAAGACAACTAAGGCATGGTGATAAAGTCCAGAGAGTCAGAAGCAGAACCCCCACTTGGTTGTTGTCCTTTGAATGTAGGTTTAAGAAGAACAAAATGGCATCACTATGTTGAGGTCAAAGTACCATGTCTCCAACTGTGGCTCATCAGACCGATATGAGCTTGGTTGGGCACGAATAGTCCATGTGAACATTTGGAGTGGCGATGTCTCTAAATTTGTGCCTCTCATGTTTCTTCATTGGTTATCAACTAATAGCCTCGATTAGCTTTTTACAGAAGGTGAGGGGGGAGGGGAAGTGAATCATAATCATATAGTACCTATTATGTTCCAGTCACTGTGCTACATATTTTTTCTACAAATATTATCTCATTTGATCCTTACAACAACCCTGAGAAGTAGGTGCTATTATTACTCTCCGTTTTACAGTTGAGGAAAATTAGGCAAACAGTGGTTAAGCCCAGGATCACACAGCTAGTATCTTAGGCTGAATTTGAACTCATCTTCTTGACTCCAGTCCTAGTTTTCTATCCATTTTCCCAGCTAGCTGAGAAAGTATAAGCCAAAATAGTAGTTATAAAAACTATTCTTCCTAAACTGGGGCTGTACTCTCCCCAAACACAAAAGTCCCTGAGGAGAATGAGCTCGAACATAAATTATAATGGTGTAGCCTGTGGGCACTGAAATTCATCGTTACTGGAAGTTCTTTTCTCCTTGTAGGGTTCTCATTAAATTTCCTCTAGGTAGAGCTCCTTCCTGGCCTCAGAGGATCTTTTCAAACCACCATTTCTGTCTGCCACAAGAGTTCTCATTCCCTGAAGCTGTTGCCATCCTTGGACTGTCTTCCCACATCCATCTAAAATGCTTCTTCTGTCCTTGGCCACACCTGTTTGGTCTGCCTTTAGTTCTTGGTGGAACTTTTGATGGGACTCCTTGATCTCTTATACTCATTCATTCACCCAGGGTTAGGAGAAAAAGAGAGGGAGAAAAATCTCTCCTCCCCCAAGTAATTCCTTCCTTGGGATTTTAGCCTGCCATCCCCCATCACCTGCCATGGGATGCAGCAAACTCCTGACCTTGTTATTTACTGCTGCACAGACATGATTTATTATCTTCAACTAATCACAAGTGACATCTGCTTTCGTCCAATGACTATTCTAATTGATTAAAGACTTATTCACACCTAGTTTACTGTTGTTTGATTCAATGGAAATACCTGGGCCTTCTGTGATTAAATGGCATGGGAAGGGGACCTCCATCCTTATATTAAGCTTCCAGTTGAGAATTTGCTATCCTCAGAAAATCAGCTAGAGTCCTTTTGGCAAAGTCCATGGATGGTTCCCAAATCCTGGACAATATGTAGTGACTTGGGGAGGTTCAAGCATTATCCAGTGCCTTCCCCAGGGCCTTGTACAAGAGTCTCAGAAAAATCCACGTAGCATAATTCATAAATAACTGAAAAATTAACAGTCTTCCATATTTCCAAAGGTAATATCTTATAACTTAATGGACTGATATGATATTTTTTACAAAATTTTTATACTTTACTGCATGTCTTGATTCTTGCAAAAGGCCTTTCCAAACCCAAAGGCAATAAAAAAAAGGAAACCAAGCCTCCTCCTTCAGAGATTAAGACTAGTTCTTAGAGTGTTCCCTGAACATCTGAGACTCTTTCCACAGGAATTAGGTACTTGGGGGGGATGTCAACAAAAAGACATATTCTTACCTTTTGGCAAAAAATTAAACTGTCCTGGGTGAAAACACTTCCATGATTCTCTTCAGCAACAGGGAAATCCAGCTAGAAGTCTGGACAAAACATCTCCAGGTGTCCCTTTCACATACCAAATATATTCAAGAATCCTGGTGATTGCTGGCTGATAATCAGTGAGAAAGACCCTTATAGGGGCTTGTCATAATACCAGTAATGAAAAGTCTAGCCTTTCAGGGTTGTCCCTAGAACCCTGAGTAATAGTAGTGAAAGGGGAGCCGATGCTTAACCTACCAAAGCAAGTGGGAACTGGGCAAGCAGTTCTGGAGGGGCATTACAGCATGTGGGCTTCATGCTGGATAATTTTGGGACCTTCAAATTTGTAAGGAAATGCTGGAGAGATTCTCCACCTGAAACTCTTGTGTTTGGTTACACTAGCTTGCAAGGATCCACTAGAGAAAAAAAATTAACATTTTCCTCTCTTTTGTTTTTTCTTTCTTTTTTTTTGTTCTAGATTGTAATTAGATAGTTTTTGGATGTATTTCCTTTATAAGTCAGTCCAGTTTCTTTAAAAGAACTCCCACTCCTTTGAATACATAAGTGCTAATATCAGTTTCATTACTGAATTACAAGTATGGAGGCTAAAATGAGCAGTATGGATTTTGAATCCTTAAAATATGGGTGCCTGGCAGATCAGCTACAGCACACTGTGATAGCTCATAAATGTTCATTTTTCCTTTTTCCCTTTTAAGTAGCTCTAGACTGCTTGAGTTATTGTGACATACATCCGGATAGCTGTCTGAGATCTTTATGGACTGTAGGTCCATAATAAAAGCTTTGACTACTGTCCTAGAAACCCCAGGTACTTAAACTTATTCTGGGAGCTCCTGCTTGTCCTATTGAGGGGTGAGTTAGAAATTCCATTTGGATTGCTTTGTACATTGTGAGGGAGCCTTTGAGAAAACTTTTGGTCCCCTATTGTGAAAGAATGCAGAGGAAATTTATGGATGAATCTCCAGTGAGATTGTCTTATATATGAGAGGAGTACCTAGGGATATTTGATGTGCCCTGTATGTGAAAGAGAAACCTAGAGATGTTTTGTACAGATCTCTGGTTTGATTACTCCATGTATTAAAGATAATCATGGAAGAATTTTCACCTGGAATGGTTTAGTTTCTCACTTGAGGGTGAAGGGGAGTAACTACAAGCTGACTCTGGGTACCTATTCTCTGTGGAGAGATCCTTATATATTCTGGGTACTCCATATGGACCAGACTTTCTCTTTGAGAGAGGATGCTTGATTTCACCTCCCCCCTTCTCTTCCTTATTGTTTTTGGTTGTCAAAGGCCTTCCTTTGCAAGCACGAAAGACAGGTAGTGTCCAATAAGAATTTTGCAAAATGACATCTGTCCATTAAATCACATCTCCTTGTAATTGAAAGTATGGAAGAACATTAATTTCCCAATTGTTTGTGAAATGTGCCACATGGATTTTTTATGAGATTTGTTAGTCTTGATAGCTCTGAGACCCTATAGTTTAGGTGCTGGGCAAGGCCATGGAATGAGTTCAATGGCTAAGCCTCCCCAAGTTGTTGGAAAGCTATTCAGGATTTGGGACTATGGGAGGCAGTGTGGTTCGGTGGAAAGATCATTGGTTCAAATGCTGGCACACTACTTCTGTGACTGTGTGCAAATCACTTTAAAACTTCCAAGATTTACTTTCTTCATGTGTAAAGTGATGGGGTTGGACTAGAGGGCCTCTCATGTCCCTTTCAATGGGTTTACCAAAAAAACATGAGTTGGGGTTGGGGGCATAGGGAGGGCAAATATTATTAGCCTGAAATATGTGAACTTCTGATCCTCTGGACTTGATTTGTTGGGGACAGTAAATGTTTGAACTAGAGAAGAGAGTGTAAAGGATGGAGTTCTACTCTTTCCCCTCCACATCAATTAACAAGATTCTCCATGCCTTGATCCGTTTATTAGGTTAGGATTCTTCTTTGATAGAGTTATACAATAAATCAATGGACATGCTATGTAAGCAATATTGTCTATGTCCCAAGGTGCCAACTTCTTTGACTGGGTCACAAAAGGAAAAGAAATAAGCTAACAAATAAGCTTAAACAAGTCTTAAATAGCAAAGGAATTTTAGCAGCTCATTAATAGAGAGGGATCTAGCTTGGCAGTGGAAGATTTCAGTTTGAAAGATGAGGACTCCAGGCTTATGAGCACTTTGAGAAGGCAAGTACCAGAAGGAAGCAAGTTGGGGAGAGGAGAAATGAACCCAGTTTCAGTTTTATACTCCCCCTCATCCTAACTGGCCATGTTATTAAAGAAACTAGACAAATAAGGATGTTTTGTACCAACTATTCTTTCTATACAATCTTAACAAATACCTTTGCTAAAAGCTAATTGAAGTGACTGGCTGATAATCACTGGGAAGCATACCAGTAGGGGCCCATAAGCAAAAGTATTAATAACCCCAGCCCCTCAAGATTACCCTTAGATCCCTGAGTAACAGAAGTCAGCTGTTCTCTGACTAGCTGATTCCCTAAGGCAAGTGGGAGTTGGGGGAGTAATCCTGGTGGGAGGGCTACAAATTCATTTATTACTGCTGAAAGGATCTTGAAAATCATCCTAGGTAAGTCACTTCACTTCTGTCTGCCTCAGTTTTCTTATCTGTAAAGTGGGGATGGTAATACCTGTTTGTCTCAGGGATGTTGTGAAGCTCAAACAAAAAGAACGCATGATCCAACATTTTAAGTTCCTGTTTGCTCTTTGGCAGGATTAGCTTCTCTAAGATGGAGGAAGGGAAGGGAAGGGAAGGGAAAGGAAGGAAAGGGAAGGGAAAGAAATAAGCATTTACGTAGCACCTACTATATGCCAGATGCCATGATGACTACTGTTTTTTATACAAATATTATCTCATTTTATCCTCAAAACAACCCCCCCTTTTATCAGTTGAAGAAACTGAGGCAGATATAGGTGAAGTAACTTGTCCAGGGTCACACAGCTATGAAATATCTGAGACTTAGGTCTTTCTGATTCCAGACTCAGCACTCTAACCAAGGTGCCACCAGCTGCCTTTGGAACCCTTTTCTTCGTGGGATGAGCCCTATTTCAAACATGTCTCACTTGCTCATTCTTAGAGATAAAGATCCTCAAACCTGAAATAAAAGAAGTCCCAAACCAATCTCCAGATTGCTTTACCAGCATAGGAGTGGTAGCATGGAGAGTTCACTGGTTTTTGAGTCCAGGGTCCTGGGTTCCGGTCCCTATTCTATCTGTTGCTAGTTGCATGACTTTGGGCACATCGATTGATTTCTCAGGTCCTTTCTAGTCTGTGTAACCCTTCACTCCCTCTTTATAATGGGCTAATAATATATGCACTCCCTCAACCCCTCAACCCCAACTCATGTTGTTTTGGGGAACCCATTTGAAAGCACTTTGTAAATCTGCAAGGTTTATAGATGTGAGAATAGTTATTATGGTGCAGTAGAAAGACCACGGAACTGGGAAATGGGAGACCTGGGCTCTGGTCTCCCTCATCTACCATTGTGTGACCTTGGATAAGTCACCTTTCTGGGCCTCAGTTGCTTTATCTGTGAAATGAGGCCAATGTCTTACCTGCCTTAACTGCCAGAGGCTAATTTTGCTGATAGCATCTCGTAGGCCTTTCCAGTTCTAAGCTCTAGGATTCCTTATTCTCTAGCATTCTCAGAAAGTTATAGGTGCCTGATTGATCCTCCTCACCCCTATGGGCTCAGTCCAATTTCTAGGCCCATCTTTTTGTTCCAGTGTAGGATCAGGAGTTCTGATGCCCAGGTGATTTAGGCATTCGGTGTTCTCTCCTTCCAGAGATACGTCATCCCAGGCAATGATTGATCTGCTCCCTGCAGGGTGTCAGCTTTCTGATTAGACCTTAATTAAAAGGATAAATTAACCTTTAATGGGTTTGCCTTTTCACTTGGCAATTAGACTCTCCTTCCAGGCCCCATTTGGGTCCCATTTACAATGAGGCACATATCCAGAGCACAGGAGATTATTCGGTTGGCAAAAGGTAGAGTGGACTTGGGGTCCTTCCTTTTGCTGGCAACCAGTCACTCTCCTCATGGCATCCTTGTGCAAAAAAATCACCCCCTGGAAGAAGATTTCCTTCACCTTCCATGTGGGGAAACTGAGGGCTCAGAGAGATGGAATGATTTTTTCTTGGGGTCACACTGTAAGTTAGCAGTGGAGACTACAATGGTGGAGCTTGTGGCGTATCCTGAGAGGTGGGATGGGAGAAATAGAATTCTAGAATAATAAAATATCAGGTCTATTAGGGGCCTCTTTATAATACAGAATGTCAGAGCTGCAAGGGATCTGATGACATAGAATATCAGAGCTGGGAGAGGCTTTACAATATGGAACATGAGAGCTGGGTAGAATACAGGACAATGGTACCCTTCGCCCACGATTTGCACATAGATCTCCCAAGCAAGATGACCCATGTTTCAATGTATGCTGTGGATCATGAGCCCACACTGGTGTATTTACGTTGATTAGCCAGAAAATGCAATTAGACAGTGCAAAGGTATTTATTGAAATAGAATAATAAGAAAAGTAGCAACACAAAATAGAAATCCCATATAGATCTCATATGGAATTGCAATAGAAATTCCCTTCCTATGTGTGTGTATGGGGGAAGGGATATACATATGTATATATGTAGGAAGGGATATACATATGTATGTATAAAGAGAATATATAAATATATGCATATATGTGCATACATATGCATGAAGGGAATAAGCATTTAACTATGTAAATGCCTACTAGGTACCAAATACTGTGTTAATGCTTTACAAGTATTATCTCATTTGATCCTTGCCATAATCCTGGGAGGCAGGGGCTATGATTGTTCATTATTTTATAGGTGAACAAAATGAGGCAAACAGAGATTAAGTAACTTGCATAGTGTCACACAGTTAGTGAGAGTTTGAGGCAGGAATGGAACTTGGGTCTTATTGACCCCAGGCTCAGCATTCTACCTACTGTGCCACCTAACTACCCCCAGTATATATTCCCAATGTTCGTTCTCCCTCTCTCCCCCTCTCCCCCCCCCCTCCCCCCTTTCCCCTCTCTCTCTCCCCCCTCTCCCCTCTCTCTCTCCCTCCTCTCTCTCCCCCTCTCCCTCTCCCCTCCCCTCTCTCTCTCTCCCTCTCCCCCCTATCTCCCCCTTTCCCCCCCTCCCCCTCCCCCTCCCCTCCTCTCCCCTCCCCTCCTCTCCTTTCCTCTCCTCTCCTCTCCTCTTCTTTGTCTTCTCTCTCTGTCCTTCCTCTCTCTTCTCTCTCTCCTGTCCTGTCCTGTCTTCTTTTCTCTCTCCCTCCCTCTCTCTCTTCCCCCTCTCCTCTCCTCTCCTCTCCCCTCCTCTCCCGTCCCCTCCTCTTCTCTGTCTTCTCTCTCTGTCCTTCCTCTCTCTTCTCTCTCTCCTGTCCTGTCCTCTTCTCTCTCTCTCCCTCCCTCTCTTTCCCTCCCCCTCTCCTCTCCTCCTTCCATTCATACCTGTGATGCTGCAGACCACCCATATCTCACTGCTTTGCTCCAACTGGGTGTGTTTTCTTTTATGGTGTGTTGTCTCTGCTAGGTGTGAAGACTCTCGTGAGCGTTGCTCAGCTCGTCTAACATTTGCTACTAGTTATCATTCTGTTGATTGCCCGGTTTGGAAACATCTTCCTGTTACCAGCTTCTGCCCTCAGTTGGGGTCCTTGGATAAATGCTATATCTTACCCCTAAGTGGAACAGTATACTCTATAGTCTCTCTTTTAGCTTAAACCCCAGAAGCTTAAGCCTCAGCTCTTTCAGGGAGGTAGGTACTCCACACACCTAGTATGAGACTAGAGAAAAACTCAGCTGCATTTCTCCTCATAAGAAAGGTCTGCCAGTTCCCAGAACCTTGGCCATCACTGGCCTTTTCTCTCCAGAAAGAGAATCTTTGCTTCCAACCGCCAAGCTTATTTTGAGCCAAGAACAATTGCGTAGCTAAGGAAAGACCCAAAGCAGTCTGTCTTGTAATATTCTCTTCCTGCTTACCGGGGGGCATGGTTTCTTTTAGGATTAGAAAGTCCCTGTAATTATGGCATAAATTGCCTTATGGGGATTCTGTGCCTTGAGTACACTTTGTGCGGGAGGGGGTAAGAGTTCTGCAAGAGAAGCTACAAGAGTTATTCGAGTCCTAGTTATGCCATTTTCCCCTTCCCTCAGTTTCTCTGGATTCCATTCAAATTAAAGTTAGAGAGAAAGGTAAGGAACACATTCTCTCTAGGACTCAGAGGGCATGAGGTATGGATACAGCCATATGGAATCAGCTCCTTCTTTTGCCTCTCACCATCCTTGAGATTTCGGCTTTCCTGACTGCCACACAGGGAGTTTGGAAGTTAGACAGCTGTAATGGGATCCAGAGAGGTGTTTAACCTTACCATGATCTTATGGTTTCTTCCAGTTATGTAATCCACCCTTTCCCTCATTTTACAAGGTAGGACACAAAAGTGTTGAGAGTTGAAGGGATGGGCAAAGTAGAAGTCCTTTAATCAATGTCTAGATATTGGGCTTTGGGGGGAGCTCCTATTTTTGAGGTGGAGGGGAGGCAGGAGGGGGAGAGGGTAGGCATGGCTTCTTCCTTTGTCCCAGCTGAACATCATTTCCAGTCCCTAGAAGTTCCACCCCCCTAGAAGTCTTACCCAAGGGCCTGGCATTGTGAGTAATTACCCAAACACCTGAAAGTTATCTGAACCTGGGACCACCTCCTCAGGGGAATTCTTTCAATTTCCCCTTGTCCTGCTTCGGGCTATACCTGAGGCTGAGGACAAGTTGTGACTCCCTGGGGCTGTGTTTACACTGTGCAGCTAATTGCCTAATGAACATAATTGGAAATAGTGCCTCTTAACCTCTGTGGAGGCCTTGGCTTTGTGCTAGAGGAGCAAAGGGCAATAGAAACATTGATTAACTCTCCTCCTCATGACAGGCTTTGCCTGGAGAGACTGGGCTGGGGGAATTCTCTTGGGAAGCCTGTGAGCCACCAACTGGGGAATGGAGATGGGACCTTAAGAAGGAGGATCCTGGGGTAGCTGTGGCCTGCCATGCTGCATGGGTAAACTGAGGCACAAGTGGACTTATATTCAGACCCTGGGTCCATATATGTAGAAAGATATACAGTCAGTGGAAAGAACACTCATTAGTTTTGGAGTCAGAGGTCCTGGAATCAAATCGAGGTTTTACTACTTAGGATCTGTGTGGCACTGGTAATTTTCTTAAACTCTGTGTTCCTGTTTCTTCCTCTGTAAAATGAAAGAGTTGAACTGGGTAATTCGTAAGTTCCAGCTCTAACTGTCAAAGATTCTAAAGTCCATCAGAGATCCCATTGGAGCCCAAACCAGAGAGTCCATGGGTTCTATTGTTATGTTAGTAACTACTTTAGCCCAGGAAGGGTTTATAATATGGAAATGATGTCATGACAGTAGTCCCAAAGTGGAATGATCTGCCTCTTATAGTAGTGAGTCACCAGAGATGCTCAAGCAAAGCCTAGATAGCACTTATCTGGGTGGTAATAGATGGAATTTTTATTTTAGGACTCTGCCTAGCCTAGAACATTTCTGGGATTCCTCCCACTCATGAAATTCAATAGGGTTCTAATACATTTTTTGCCCTTAATTAGCTTCATTAATCACTTTCTCTTGCATATAGGTCCAGTTTGGAACTTTGAGGGCACCTGTTTACACAAGATTGACACTTCCTTAAACCTTTATGAGTTAGTGATTGTGGTTATCTGGAGATCTCAAGATGGAAGGCAGTCATTCAGTCAATCAGGATTGTATTTCACCCAATGATTTCACAAACTCTGGGATTTAACCACCTAGCAAAGAGATGTGGTATGGAGAATGAGTCTGTATTAGTCTGACCAGACAAGAAAAATATGTATCAGTCCAATAGGACTTTTGCTCAAAGTCTGGGATTGAGCAGAGTCATAACTAGGATGGGATAACCAGAACTCTGTCCCAGAGTGCCAAATTTAGTGTTTGCTAATGGCACTTGTGGTCCTTCAGGCAGTTAGGTGGCAGTGGATAGAGCATGGGGCCTGGAGTCAGGAAGACCTGAGTTCAAATGTGACCTCAGTCACTTATTAGCTGTGTGACCCTGGGTAAGTCACCTAACCTCTGTTTGCCTCAATTTCCTCAACTGTAAAAAAAGAGAAGAATAACATTAGCCCTCTGGCAGGAGATTTGTTGTGAGAATCAAATGAGATAATATTTGTTGAGCAGTGCCTGGCACATCATCAGACACAACACCTTGTTGAATCATTTTTCAATTGTGTCTGACTCTTCGAGACCCCATTTGGGCTTTTCTTGGCAGAGACACTGAAGTGGTTTGCCATTTCTTTTGTCCAACTCATTTTACAGAGGAGGAAACTGAGGCAAACAAGGTTAAGTGACTTGCCCAAGGTCACACAGTTAGTAAGTCTGAGGCTGGATTTGAATTCAGGTCCTCATGACTCTATCCTTAGCACTTTATCCCCAGTCACCTAGTTGCCTTGGAGTCAGTTGCTGCCTCTGGCACTTAGTAACCTCTGTATAAATGCTTATTCCCTCCCCTTCCCCATCCCCTGCAGTGGCATAAAAACACATGACAATACACTTTGTTGGCAGGAATAACTAGCCATCAGTTGATAAATGTTTATTAAGTACCTCCTATGTGCAAAGTGCTGGGAATGCAAAAAGAGGCCAAAAAGATTGTCCCTGACCTCAGGAAGCTTATAATCTAATAGAGATTGCTTGCTGCTGCTTTGCTCTTTGTTCTTGAAGAGGACCACGACATCAGGGAGGCAATGCTATAACATGCAAGTGAATTGGATTGAAGTGAGGGAGGGCTGTGCAAAGCCACCAGCCTTACTCTCTCCTCCAGAACTATCTGGGTCCAGTGTCCAAGACAACTGGAGATGGCCCAAGATGCAGTGGGGCTCCTTGGCCTTTTCAAGCTAAGGTCCGTAACAGGTCTCAGTTTGACTGAGGCAAAACCTATTAAAATAAGGAGCTAGTAGATGGGGCAGAATTCTGGGTCTTCCTCCTGTTCCCCAATCTCCAAACCAGTGTTCCAGAGTCTCTGAATACATCTCCACCTCGGGCACCAATTCATATTACTTGCCCTGAGAAAACTTGGTGGCACAAACCCTGGGCCCCAGTAACAGTTCTGGTTTTAGCTGAAGAATGAATCCACACTCACTATTTGTTTAAACAAAGGCTGCTCCACTGTGCCTGGGGTCCCCCAGGACCCCAGAGTCCTGAACATACTGGGTTATGTCACGCCCCAGCATATTGCCTCTGGCAGGAGCCTGGGGTCTTTCCCTGGAAGTAGAGAGATCTTCTCAGTTAGAAGAGAGTGGGGCTGGAATGGGAAAGGCTGCTCAGGATTAAGCCTCAGCCTGGGGTCTGGCACCATAGGGGTCACTTCGATGATGCTGACCCATCTCGGGAACCTGCTGTCCAATTCACGGCGACCTGGGGGTTAGCAGAATGTGCCTGGCTTTAGCCACCCTGTAATACAGCATGAATCAGCAGAAGGTACAGTCCTGAGCCAATCAAGCTTTAGCATCACAAAGTAGAGAAAAGTGCTGCAGAATGTTCTAATTATAGCCAGGCTTTTGGAGGTCTCTAATGGGGGCTCTCAGACAGCAAAAAGCTCTTGCACTCATGTCGCAAACAGGCTGGCCGGGGCTGGAGCTACAATTCTTCTGTGCCCCAGGGCGAAGAGAACAAAATAGGAGTGAATGTGTATGTGTGTGAGTGAGTAATGGCATGTGATGGGTGTCGAAGAAGGATTGGGGAAGCTATTGTCTGCATGAGTATAGGGCGATGGGCCACTGACCCAGGGAAGAGTGTGCCTGTGATGGGGCTGCTGGCAGGTAGGTGAAGAGGAAGTAGAATCTCATGTGCAGCAGCTGCCTATTTTACTTGTCATTGTTAGCTTTTGTTAATAATAGCTAGCATGTACTGATAGTGCCTTACAAATATTATCTCATTTGAGCCTCACAGCAACCTTGGGGAGGTAGGAGCTGTTATTATCCCCACTTTTCCAAGGAGGAAACTGAAGCAAGCAGAAGTGAAATTGCCCGGAATCACACAGCCAGGAAGTATCTGGCATCACCTTCATTCCCTTCCCCAGAGAACCATCCCTTTTAACAAAGAATAAGAATGAAACTGAGAAAAGAAAAAAAAAAACTCAGTAAAAATTGACCAGCATGCCTACTAAGTCTAACTATATGTGACATTCAGCACCCATAGACCCCCACTTCTGCAAAGAAGGGAGAACACTGCATTTTATTATTTCTTCTTTGGAAGCAAGCTCAGTTATTATTATCATAATATAATGTTCAATTTTTTGTTCTATTACTTTTATTGTTGTTGTATACATTGTTTTTCTGGTCCTGCTGACTTCACTTTGCATCAGTTCATATAATTTTTCTTGTGCTTCCGTCTTCTTCATATTCACAATTTCTTATAGTACATGTGCCATAATTTCTTTTTGTCATTTCCTCAGTCAACATGGGAATGGGCAGCCACTTATTATAATAATTATGTTTGCTACATAGGTGCTGGGCTTATTTGTTTTAAGGCTGCTAAAGCTCAGAGTGCTCTCAGCACCTGCCAAACATTGGCATGCCATGAGGCAAAGACTTTGTTTCCCAGTCCCCGAAACTTACACAAGATATCCTCTAGATGGGGGTGAGGAGGGTCATGTCTGGAATCAATGTGAGATACAAACACAGAAGAGGAACATTTCTAGGATATTGTCAGGGTGTGTTCTCATGGGATGTGAAGATATGCTATGTCTCTAAACAGAGAGAGGCTGTTGAAAGTATGTTACACATGCTTTTGATGCTTTGTGTACTTCCATAAATTGAGAGAGGAATTCAGAGAAAGGAGAGGATAATACAGAGGCAGGGGAGGGAGAGTGTCCAAGGGGCTTTCAGGAGGAGAGGGCAGCTGAGGCAGGGCTTTAATGAATGAGAACTTTGAGGGAGGGGGAAGAAGGGGGAAGAAGTAGGAGTAAAAAGTGGAGGTGGGGCTGTACAAGGTTGGGATGAGCCCCCTTGTCTGCCTTTCTGGTTTCCTAACTGGTTTCCTCTGATCCCTTTTACATCACCTCTTCACTCCATCCAGACTAAAACCACCCCCGGTATACTTGATAAGAGAACAGGGGCCTGGCTGCCAGCTTACCAGTCCCACCCTGACTTGTGAGGCAAGAGCCTTCCTGTGACAGTGTTGTCTAATCAATCCATCCACATATAAACATATGCATATATGTAGAAAGTGACATTTAAACTGAGTCCTAAAGGAAGCCAGGGATTCTTAGAGGTGGAGGAGATGGGGGAGAGCTTTCTAGGCATGAGGGACAGCTAGGGCAAAAGTACAGAGACCGGAGATGGGGTATCCTGCATGAAGCAGGTAGGGCAGTGTGTCTGTACCGTAGAGTGTACAGAAGGGAGCAGACTATAAGAAGACTGGAAAGAGAAGATGGGGCCAGAGCTTTCAGTGACAAATAGAGGACTTTGAATTTGATTCTAGGGGTGATAGAGAGACACTGGAGTTTACTGAATAGGGAGAGTCACATGGAAAATTACTCAGTGCTTGGAGTCAGGAAGATCTGAGTTCGGTTTCAACTTTTGATACTTACTAGTTGTGTGACCCTAGGAAAATCACTGAACCTCTGCCTCAGTTTCCTCAACTGCAAGATGGGGATAATAACAGCACCTACCTCCCAGGGTTGTTTTGAGACTATTTATAAAGTGTTTAGCAGAGTGTCTGGCTTATGGTATGCACTGTGTAAATGTTTATTCTCTTCTCTACTTCCTTTCCCTTTGGTAGATGTATGGAATAGGGTTTGGGGAAATATAATGGAAAGAGCTATGGATTCAGAGTCAGAGGACCTTCCAAAAAAAAAATCTCAGTTCTGCTATTTCCTGCCTGTGCAATCCCAGGCAGGTCACATCTCCTTTATGGTCCTCAGCTTTCTTATCTTTAGATGAAGGGGTTGGACTAAATGTTCTCTAAGGTCCCTTCTGGCTCAAAATCTAAGATCACTCTGTCAGTTATGGAACATTCCATTCCACACATTTATTAATCACCTACTATCTTTGGAGCATTGTGCTGGGCAAATGGGGTGGTCGATGATTCCTCCTTGATGGTGCTCATACTCTTACAGATAATGATAGCTGATGGTAGAGAAAAGAAGAATGGATCTGGAGTCAAGAGCCCTGGATTATTTTTTCTTCTACTGCTGCCTGTCATAGAATGGCTGGAAGGAACTTTTGAGATCACTGGGTCCAACTCACTCACTTTATGGAAGATTAACCCAGAGAGAAATGACTTGTACAAGCCCACACACCAAGCTGAGGACAGAGGGAGATAATAAGTTAGGCACTTACTAGCTGTGTGGCCCTGGGCAAGTCATGTAATCTCAGTTTCTCCTGTAAAAGGA
Organism: Trichosurus vulpecula; assembly: GCF_011100635.1. Lineage (NCBI taxonomy): Eukaryota > Metazoa > Chordata > Mammalia > Diprotodontia > Phalangeridae > Trichosurus > Trichosurus vulpecula. Next base: position 50,347,769 of record NC_050574.1, read on the forward strand.
AGGGGGTTGGTTAGACCTCATGATCTCAAACATCTTTCCCAGCTATGGCATTCTATGTTCTAAGGTCACCAGTGAGCATCACGGTACAACGGAAGGAGTGCTGAACCAAGGTACTATGTGGCAGAAGCAGGATTCACATTGACTTTATCTCCTTGGGCCTCAGTTTACTTATCTGTAAAATAAAGGGCTTAGATCAGATAACCTTTTAGATTCTTGCTGGCTCCCCAAGACCATCGGTGTCAGAACAGTTTCTCCACCCTCCCATCTTGTTTCTAGGAGGGAGGAGGGAAAGTGCTGGTGGGGGTGTGGAAGGAGTGGGGTTTTGAGCTTGTTGTAAATTGTCCATCTTAACACATTGATGATAATGCAAGTAATAAGACAAACCACAAGGCCTCGGGAAATGCATTTCCCGGCAAGGAAATTATTGAATATTTAGAACCAGGAGCAGATCATTTAGAGGGGGAAATGAATTTCTCAGCTTCCTCTGATCGAGATACATCTCTGTTCCTGAACCTTAATTTAGCCTCAGCTTGAAAGCGGTGGGCGATGGGCATCTATGCATTTGTAAAGTTGGCGTTCCTGCCCAATTGGTAGCAATTGCTTCCGAAGCCAAGGTTGCTTATTGAAGTGGGAACGAGTCAGACACCATTAGCTGAATCCAACTCTTACGATGCTCAGGCTCAGCTAAGCAGGGAGGGAAGAAGAGTGGGGGAGGGGGTGGCCCTGGATGATCGGGATCGACAGCTCTCTCACAGAGCAGTAAGATATTATGTCTTTGGGGCAAAAATTGAATCACAGGCTGACTGGGACTGGGGGTTCCTTGAGGTCAGGGACTGTGTCCCCCATAAGATGAGGTTCTTTGAGGGTAGAGACTACGTCCTCTGATAAAACAGGGTAATGCTTGTGCTCCCTTTTCCCCCTCCAGATTTTATCCTTCAATAAGACTGGGGGCTCCCTGTATCTCCCCTTTCTCCATCACACTGAGCCTTCCTTGAGGTCAAGGACTGTCTTTCCAGTAGTTACGGTATTGCCCAAGGATAGAACCTGTGTCTTCTCCATGGGACTGGTGACTCCCTGAGAAAAGGTGCTATCTCCCCCATCAGACAGGAGGCTCCTTGACGTGGGAAGTGTATCTGCCTTATATAGCAGACTCTACTTCCTTCTCCTCCTCACCTCTTCCCCCTGCCCCCATAACTCCTAAATACAAATTTGTGCTCATTCTTCACCCAATTTTGAAGGGATCTTAGAAATGAAACAGCTCAACTCAGAATGACTACTCGTTATCTGTGTGACCAAAGGCAAACCCCAACCTCTCTGTGTCCGAGTTTACTATGAAGAACGATAAAGGGGTTGGACCAGTTGCTCAGTTAGGTTCCTCCCATGATCTAAGTTCTGTATTTATGAAGCTCCTCATTTCACAGGTGAGAAAACTGAGGCTGAAATAGTTTGCCCAGGATCAGAAAGAGAATTCTAAAAATACATTTTTATTAATACTTTCATAGTTATCCCAAGTATCCCTCCCCATCTCCTACCTACTTCCAGAGAGCCATCCCACAAAACAAATTATATTTTATTGAGAGGGAAAAGAAGTCAGTACAGCCAATCTGTCTGAAACATGCAAAGTGTGACGTCTGTGGACTTCCCACCTCCATGAAGGGGTGGGTTCGGAGTGTTTTCTCATATCTACCCACTCAAGTCCCATTTGATTTTTTAAATTGTGCTACATTTACTTTAAATTTTTTAGTGCATGGTTGTTTTTTCCCAGTTCCATTGTTGTAGTTACTATATATATATTGTTTTTTTTGGCTCTGATTACTTCACTTTGCATCAGTTCATATGGATCTTTTGTGTTTCTCTGTATTCATCACAAACATCGTTTCTTATAGCACAGTAATTCACATTCATTTGCCACTATTCGTTTAGACATTCTCCAATAGATGAGTACCTACTTCATTTCCACTTCTCAGCTATCCTAAAAAGTTCTGCTATAAATACTTTGGTTTATGTAAGTACTTTCTCCTTATCAATGACTTGGGGTATGAGCTTAGTAATAGAGTCCCTGATTCAAAGGGTATGGACATTTTAGTCACTTTATTTGCATAATTTCAAACTGCTTTCCAAAATGGTCATATCACTTCACAGTTTCACCAACAATGTATTAGTATGCCTATCATTCCATAACCCTCCAACATGGAATATTGCAATTTCTTGTCATCTTTGCCAATTTGCAGGGTGTGAGATGAAACATCAGGTTTTTTTTTTAAATTTCCCTTGTTATTAGTGATTTAGAGCATTCTTTCATGTGATTGTGAAAACTTTGCAGTTATTCTTTTGAGAAATGCTTGCTCACATCCTTTGATTACTTAATCTATTAGAGAATGGTTATCACAAAGGAATTTAATGGCATCAGCAGGACTTGAATCCACACCTCCTTGTTCAGTCTAAAATACCATTCTCTCTAGAACTAAAAGAAGGGCATAGTTGCTGAAAGGGTTGGGGGTAGGGCGCCCTAATGAGAACTTCAGCAAAAGCTGAATGTCTGGAGGCCTAAAAGACAGAAACATTGAAATGTAAAAGGAAAGGTCTTCAGACATTTCCACTCTAGAAAGGTTCTGAGGCTTGGAAGAGGCAAGAGAGAAAATGTACTTAGTTCTACAGTCATACCACTGTCCCTAGACAAGCATGGATATAACATCCCCAAGGTAGTTTGGGAGGTGAAATTGGACTGATTAGAACTAGAACGAGGTGGAGGGAAGGGATTTTTATGTTAAAAAGTATTGTAGAGCAGGAGAGGCCAGGTCTGTCCCATTTCTTGCCTGGGGGTGACAACCTCAGAGTTGAGGCTTTGAGGGAATAAACGGCTTTGTGGATCCTAACCTAAGAGTTGCTGTACTAGCTAGAAGAACATTGTAGCATGGTAGATGAAGGGAAGAGCGCTGTAACACTCCAGCTGAAGAGAGGACAGTACCACCCAGCCAAGCCAGGGACTAAAAGTAGAAAGGAACTGCAGCTCATCCTCAAAGAGTGAGCCCAGGGAGTCCAGCTGGTCAACCCATGAAGTATAGGATACAGTAACTCGAGAAGGACCCAGCCCAGCACTGTTTGGTAGTAGCTTCCTAGTGTCAGCAACTTGGCTGATATAGGCAAGCCTAATGAGGAGTGTGTAGAGCCTTGAGTGACCTAACTGACCCAGCTCAGCAATGGATCCACCTGTCCAGCTAAGTCACCCCACTCTACCAGAAGCAACCTCAGCTGAGCCTTTTGTTCAAGAGAACCACACTGGTGTGGGCTTCAAGAGTTAGCATTAGGAGGACAGTCACTCATAGGGTTACTTCTCAGACCCTGAAAGTAGTATTAGTCACCTCTCTCAGAGCCAAGCCTGCTACAGTATGTGTGGATAGGGAGAGGAATGCCACAGCCAATATATTGCTATTCCCAGAACTCATTGGAAAATGGATTTAGAAGTCATAAAAGATGTGTGGATTTAACCCTTTAAAGACGGCTTTGTGGATTACGAAAGACTTTGGGACTAGGATATAAGAGGCAAGAGTTCCAGTCCTGGTTGCAACCAATCATCTGTTTGACCTTGGAAAAATCCTTCTTCTCTGGGCTCAGTTCTTCATCTGTAAAGTAAGGGAGTTGCATCATATGATCAGTAAGGTCTTCCCAGCTCTGACATTCTGTGTTCTAAGGGCCCTCCCAGTTCTGACATTCTGTGTTCTAAGGGCCCTCCCAGTTCTGACATTCTGTGTTCTAAGGGCCCTCCCAGCTCCGACATCCTGTGTTCTAAGGTCCCTCCCAGCTCTGATGTCCTGTGTTCTAAGGGCCTTCCCAACTCTGCCATTCTGGGTTCTAAGGTCCTTCCCAACTCTGACATTCCCTGTTCTAAGGTTCCTCCCAGCTCTGACATTCTCTGTTCTAAGGGCCCTCCCAGCTCTGACATCCTGTGTTCTAAGGGCCCTCCCAGTTCTGACAATCTAAGGTTCTATGAGTCTTTTCCTCCCTTCCCTTCTTTTCCAGGCTGATGGTACAGGTCTAGAAAGCCTAAGTCTGTAATGCTGAGCTCACCTATTAGCCAGGCAGTCTCTTCCCCACCCCCCTCCAAGTCCCTTTCCTCTTGGGAAGCTGCAGCCTCCAGCCTTGGGTCTAAATCCATGAATGGATTTCCACCTGGTGCCAAGATTCTCCTTTTCCCAACTTAAAACATCATTGGGAATGCAAAAGGGATAAAACCTATGCTCTTTGACTGGGGCAAGAGGAAGAAAGAGACAGAAAAAGGTTTCCTCATTGCTTTGCTCCTCTGTCTCCCACAAGTTGCCCTGGAGTTGGGGAGCTCAAAGACCTGAGCACAGGATGGGTGCCCAACTCTCCCTGCCTTGCCTTGAACTCACCTATTCTAATACTGTGATTTATGGCTCCCAATCTCCTCTAATCCTCTCCCTTTGCAGCTTGCTGGTGAGAATGAGCCCCTGATCCTAACGCATAGCCAAAGCAGAGTGAGTGGCCTGGAAAGCAGATCAGAGAAGGGAATGTCTGATACATACATGAGCAGCAGGCCTCGGCCCCTGCAGGACTGAGACAGCCACTTAGGCTGCAGTCAATTTTAGATCTGCTTGAGATTCAGAGACTTTGGCCTAGGGCTCTCCTGATCCCTTCCTCATCCTCCTTCCCTCCCCTCAGCCCTGCTACCCCCCAAAAGAAACAGAACAAAAATCCAAAGAATTTCTTTTAACACAGAAAATAAGGAACGATCAGTTTCCTAGGTGAACAATCACTGATGAACCAACATAAGTAACATATAGAATCATACAATATCAGATCTGGAATGGACCCTAGAACACAGGATGTCAGATCTAAGAGGGACCCTAGAATTCAGAAACCTGGAGCTGGAAGGGACCTGAGAACACAGAATGTCAGAGATGGGAGGAACCTTAGAACATGAAATGTCAGAGCTGGGAGGGCCCTTAGAACAGAGAATGCCAGAGCTGGGAGGACCCTTAGAACACAGGATGTCAGAGCTGGGAGGGCCCTTAGACCAGAGAATGTCAGAGCTGGGAGGTACCTTAGAACACAGAATGTCAGAGCTGGGAGGGGCCTTAGAACACAGGAAGGCAGAGCTGGGAGGGCCCTTAGAACAGAGAATGTCAGATCTGGGAGGGCCCTTGGAACAGAGAATGTCAGAGTTGGGAGGTACCTTGGAATAGAGAATGTCAGAGCTGGGAGGTACCTTAGAACAGAGAATATCAGAGCTGGGAGGGCCCTTAGAACAGAGAATGCCAGAGCTGGGAGGTACCTTAGAATACAGAATGTCAGAGCTGGGAGGGGCCTTAGAAGAGAGAATATCAGAGCTGGGAGGGGCCTTAGAACACAGCATGGCAGAGCTGGGAGGGCCCTTAGAATGTAAAATGCTAGAGCTGGCAGGGGAGAGGGAGACTTTATAACATATAAGGTTAGAACATCAATCTGAAAGGGATTTAAGGACAGAGAATATTAAAGACCAAAGACACTTTAGAGCTCCAATCCTCTCATTTTACTGATTGAAAAAAAAGCAGTAGAAAAGGGAAATGTCTGGGATTGCACAGAGGATTAATCAGATGAACCAATTTCCCTACTGCCCATATAGCCAACTCTTAGTTATCCACAGGAATGGAAGCAGTAATGAACGGCGAGACATGTAGTGTAATGGAAAGCGTATTGGACTAAATCAGAAAAGACTTTGGTTCTTATCCTATGTCTGGCGCTTTTTGTTTTTGTAACCCATGCCTCTTTGGGCCTCACTGTATTCATCTGTAAAATGGGGCTAAGAAGGGTTAATACCTCCCTCTCAGGGTTTTTGTGAGGCTCAAATGAGAGTAACGTAGGCAACAAGCTTCATTAACTTTAAAGCGTTACATAAATGTCAACTTTTTAAAAAATAAAAGTGCCTAAGGGACTAATCGTGCAAACGTCATCTTAACTGGCATTATCTTTTTTATTCCCAGCATCCAGAATTTTAATTTGTAGTCCTTGTGCCCAGAGAATGAAGAGAGATTGCCCACCGTGTGGTTCATTGGATAGCAGTACACCAGGCTCCTCCAGTCCCTCAGTTGATCGTTCAATAAATATTTACAGCATTAAGCTCTCACTGTGTGTTAGGCACTGTGCTCAGGATTAGGGTTATGAATACATGCAAAAAGAAACACACTTTCCTGCCCTCAAAAAGCTTCCATCCTAATGGGGGAAGACAAATTGAAAAACATGGTGGGAGGGGGCGGGGTTGGAGCATGACGGTGAAGTTTGGAGAGTCAGAAGCAGGGGTGGGAGAGGAATAAAGGTTGGCTGGCCTGGGCCCATTTTCAAGATGGAGATTCTGGGGTACACTAATCAATGGGAGAATGGGGCTGAAAGGGAGGGAGGAATTTCCAGGATAAGAGGGTGACCGGCAGTATGATGACCAATGCTAGGTACTCTCCCCTTCTCTTTTCCCAGTGGCCCCCATTTGTGACAAGACAGCTCTGCAGTGGCTTGGGGATTTTGTGAGGAATGAATGAATGAAGGGCTTTTTAAAGCAATTGCTACATACAAAGCACTCTGGTAAGTGGTAGGGATACAAATCCAAGTAGATAAGACAGTCAATGCCACCCTAACCACTCTACTGGGGTGAGGGTGGGGGGAGAAGACAAGACATAAAGGGGAGGGTACAGAATGTGCGGGCGGGCTTTGGAAATGGTTTTGAAGTGATGAGGAGGCTAAGATTGGTCAGGAGAAAACTCACTGTTCAGAACCCAGGACCCTGGGACAGATGGGGCGAAGAGAATGGCCAGAGGTCATGCAGCATGGTTGAGAAATAGACAAGAAGGGACCTGGGAGGCCTTGTGCCAGACCAAGGATAAGAGGGTTGGGAGTCTGGAACTCTAGGTTCTAGATCACAATCAGGCATATACTGGCTGCTATGCTAGGACCAACCCCTCCTACCCCTCCTCTGGCTCAGGGTAGACAAAGCTACACTACGACAGTCATTGCGCAAGGCACGACAATCTGTATGGCTTCTCCAAAAATCCTCATGATTCTGAGTCATAGAATCTGCCTAGACAGAAGTCCCCTTCCTTGGCCACCATTCCTCTGCCCTTCCATACCTATTTATATGGGGGCAGGGACCTGAAGGGTGGTCAGAGAGAGGAGTTGCATCCATATCTATCTCTTCCATAGCCTTCCATCGTGCCCTCAGGAATCCTGGTTCTGTTAGTAAAAACTGCCCTTAACACAGAACGTCCCAAAAGTCTTGATGCTGGTTTAAGCTTTCATAGCTATTAAGGCTTAGAACGGAAATGAGAGTTTTAGGACACCCAGTATTAACCTCATGCCCTGCTGCCAGAAATGACTTTGTATGTGTTTTATATTTATTTGTACGGGTTTATGTGGTTCCCTGCACCCCCATAATCCTCTGCCCTGAAGGAAAGTTCCTTGAGGGCAAGGATGATTTCATTTTTGTCTTTCTATCTCCAGCCCCTGACATAGGAACTTAGTAAATATTTGTTGGGTTGAATTGACTTGAGGAATTAAAGGTATTTCATCATTTTGGACCTCAATTTCTTCAACTGTAGGATGAGAGACTTATACTAGGCTGTCTCAGGCTGACATCCTGTGTTCTAAGGGCCCTCCCAGCTCCTCTGACATTCTCTGTTCTAAGGGCCCTCCCAGCTCTGACATCCTGTGTTCTAAGGGCCCTCCCAGCTTCTCTGACATTCTCTGTTCTAAGGGCCCTCCCAGACCTGGCATCCTGTGTTCTAAGGGCCCTCCCAGCTCTGACATTCTGCCTTCTAAGGGCCCTCCCAGCTCTGACATTCTCTTCTCTAAGGGCATTCCCAGCTCTGACATTTTGTATTCTTTTTTTAATTAATTTATTTTAAATTTAAACACAAAAATTTAAATGAAAAAGAAAAAGAAGCATATTATAAACTTAAATATTAAAATCTAAATACAAAATAAGAAAAAAAAAGCATTACCATGTGAACAGCAGAATGTAAGAAAGGATTAAAAATACGCAGCAATAAATTTCCATTTCAAGAAACCCTATATAATAAATACATTTCATGTTCTAAGGCCCTCCCAGCCCTGACATTCTCTGTTCTAAGGCCCCTCCCACCCCTGACATTCTGGATTCTAAGGGCCCTCCCAGTTCTGACACTTTGAGTTCTAAGGGCCCTTCCAGCTCTGACATTCTATGGTCTATGATTCTAAAGGCTGCAGTTAGAATAGAGAAATTTCTTTGGGATTAGGAGGAATAAAATAACTGATTTGATTTGATTTCTTTTGTTCAGCTTCTCTTAAAAGGCCACTCTGACTTTAAGGCTAGGGTGGTGAGCTTGGGGAAGGGGGAATGGAGAGAAGTCAGTGAATGAGGTAGATAACATTGCTTTGAGGCCCTTCAGAGAGGGCCCTATGGGCAATGGGAATGCTTTGGTGACAACAGAGAGAGTGAGAGGCACAATGGGGAAGGAGATGAAGGCTAGCTGGAGGAACCCTGGCTATGGGGTATTAATTCTGGAAGACTACAGAATTCCCTATGAATACCAAGAGAAAGCATTATCATGATTAATGTTATTTCAAAGACATATTTTTTTCTTTCAGAATTGTGTGTGTTGTTGTTCTAAGTGCTATCTCCTGATTCCAAATGTCCTTCCCTCTGGAATAATTTGAACAAGGTTATTGCTTGCCAAGCGGGCCTCTTCTCCTCTGATCTTGAATCTGACAGTCCTGAGGAGCTGAAGGGTTGTTATCAGCAGGAGGCCGGATGATGAAGGAGCTGAAACTGAGGCCCCGAGCGGCGTTGACTAGGCGCTGACGTCTTCAGATGCCTAGCTGATGGCGGCCCACTTCCCAATTCTGCTTGAATGGATGGACATCCAGGCCTGAGCCCCAGCCCAGAGCGAGGGAAGGGCCGACAGCCAGCATCCCTGGAACTAGACCCCACTCTCTAAGGAAAAGCTGTTAGCACAGTCTTACCAGGCACAGGGGCAGGGAGGAAAAACCAGCTGCATGATGACTGAAAGGTCCCAGCAAGCCAAAAGGGGTCTAAGGATACCGAAAGTACTTTATAAGAGGTATTTTTTACTTATGACGGTCTATGTTGTAAAAATTTTTAAAACAATAGTAATAATCTAAGAACTTCCTTAAAACACAGAAAACAACTAACCTACTTGCTGAGGTGAATAATCATTTCTCTAGGTGAACTGCTAATTACTAATATACTAATGCTATTAAAACGTACAATCACACAATGTCAGAATTGGAAGGGACCTAGAACAGAGTGTTAGAGCAGCCATAGAACACAGGATGTCAGAGCTGGGAGAGGCCTTAGAACACAGGATGTCAGTGCTGGGAGAGGCCTTAGAACACAGGATATCAGAGCTGGGAGGGGCCTTAGAACACAGGATGTCAGAGCTTAGAGGGCCTTTAGAACACAGGATATCAGAGCTGGGAGGGGCCTTAGAACACAGGATGTCAGAGCCAAGAGAGCCCTTAGAACACAGGATATCAGAGCTGGGAGGGGCCTTAGAACACAGGATGTCAGAGCTTAGAGGGCCCTTAGAACACAGGATATCAGAGCTGGGAGGGGCCTTAGAACACAGGATGTCAGAGCTGGGGTGGCCTTTAGAACACAGGATGTCAGAGGTGGGAGAGGAGATCTTAGGAGCCGTCTAGTTTTCCAGTTACTTCCTTCTCGGAGGTCTTTCTCACTAGTCATTTGCATGGGGTCACATCGTCAGTTATAGGTAAGAGCTTGCCCAGGAGCCCAGGTCTCTAGAGTTTCTCTTTGCCCTTTCCCTGACTCTTACTAAGCTAGGCGGTCTAGGGGGTAGCAAGCTGGGCCTGGAGTCAGGAAGACCTGGGTTTTACTCTTGCTAGCTTTGTGACCCTGGGCAGCCTCTGTCTGCCTCTGTTTTGTCAGCTGTAAAATGGGGATAATAATGGTGCTTCCCTCCCAGGGCTGTTGTGAGGATCCAATGAGATTGTACTTGTAAATCACTTAGTGAAGCACTTGGCACATAGTAGGTGCTTAATCAATGCTAGTTCCTGTCCTCCTCCTCCCTTCCCCAATCTCCGACACAGTGCTTTTTCTACCTTCAGATAACAGAGATCAGATTACTTAAAAAAGCCATCTATCCATCCCTCCTATTCTGCTATGAAGGAAAATGCTTTGGGGAAACCTAATTACTTTGGACTCACATATGTAAAGGGATCAGTGTGTATAGAAGTGGATTAGATTGGTTCTTCGTGACCCCTAAAGGCAGTAGTAGAAGAAGTGGAGGGGAAGTTAGAGAGAAGCAGATTGATTTAGGAACATAGAACCCTAGTCAACAAGCATTTATTAAGCACCTACTTACTATATGCCTGGCACTGTGCTAAATACTAGGTGTACAAGAAAGGCAAAAGACAGTCCTTGGCTCCAAGGAGCTCACAGTTTAACCACGGGAGCACAGACCTAGATGTGGAAGGCACTCAGGGGCCATGTTGGCCAACTCCCTCATTTGACGGATGAGCAAACTGGGACCCTCAGGGGAGGGATTTGAAGCCAGGGCCTCAATTCTAGAGCTCGCCTTCTTTCCACTCTTCAGCACAAGGAAGAATTTACTAACATTCAAGGACAATGGAATGAGCTGCCTTTTAGGCAGTGAGCTCCCCTTCCCTGGAGGTATTTAAGTAGAAGTTGTTCTAGATGATCCCTGAGCTCCTCCTCCAACTTTGAGATGTTCTGACTATATGAGATAGAGCACAGCCAAATGTATCCCAGGTTAGGATCAGGGAATCTCGAGGTGGAAGGTGCCATCACAGTTGGGGAAACTGAGACCCAGAGAGAAGTGACTTGCCCAAGGCTACACAGTTGGTTAATGCTGGAGCTGGAATTCAAGCCTAAGTCCTCTGACCAAATCTAGGTGTCCTTGTACTGCTCTCTGCTGACCAATCCTTCTCTTTGCCTGAATCATTTTTCCTCAGTGCCTACTTGAGAGGCTAGTGGGGGAACAGTAGAGGAGGAGGAAGAGGAGAAAGAGGAAGAGGAGGAGGACAAGGAGGAATAGAAGAAGGAAGGAGAAGAGGAGGAGAAGGAGGAGGAGTTTCCCTAGTTGATTTTCCCTAGAGCATTATTAGTTATTCCAAGGTCCAGTAATCCTGCAGGTAGTCCTTGGGTTGGTCCCTTTATAGAGCAAGGAAAAGTCCAATTTGCTCCGGATGTCTTCTTCCCAACTCTCCTCAGCATCAAGCCTTCAAGGTGGCCTTGGGTTCTGGGCGTCGTTCCCAGCCCCCTGATGGTCCCCTCTCCTGGAACCTTGCCAGGCTGAGCCCCAGGCTTCCCTATGCTCCCCAGTAAGTCAAACGGCAATGATTAGTCAAATAAAATTTCCATCTGTTGTGGAATTTACGAGAGTTATTACCAGCCATAAAAACCAATCCGAGGGAAAGGATAGATCTGAGGGGGTAAGTGCCTCTAATTATGAGCAAGAGTGACTTTTAAATAAGGTTACAGAAAGCCTTATTCGCTTAAACAATCCACCCATTCTCTGTCCCCAGTACCCTGCCTGGAGAGGAAAGAAAGCAATCTAAAGGCAGCAGAAAGAAGCACACTGCCCCCTCCAACTTTACAGCATCAATTTCTTTAAAAAAAATTAAACTAGTTTTTTTTTTCTCTCCTTCCCATCCTCTTGCCTTGCACTGGGGTGGGGAAAGGGGAAGCAAAACCCTTGTGATAAATATGCGTAATCAAGCACAACAAATTTCCACATTGGCCACGTCAAGAAAAAGTTGTCTCATTTCGCATCTTGCATTTTATTTCTTTGTCAGGAAACCCTCTGACATCACAGCTGGTCACTGCATTGATGAGTCACTGAGTCTTTCAAAGTTCTTTGTCTTTATGCGATTATTGTATAAGTCAGCCTCCTGGTCCTGCTTCCTCTGCTCTGCATCACTTCATCCAAGTCTTCCTGGATTACTCCAAGACCATCCCCTTCATTATTTCTTACACCACAACACTTTTCCATCACATTCACATACCGTAATTTGTTCAGCCTTTCCTCAACTGAAGGGCACTCAGATTTCATTTTTTTTTTCCAACACAAAAAAGAGCCTCTGCTAATGTTTTTGGACATGTGTCTTGTCCTCTTTCGTTGATCTCTTTGGGGCATGGGCATAGTATATTGCTGGGTCAAAGGCTATGCGTTATTTATAACCTTGTGGGCATCCTACCAAAATGGTTTCCACAATGGCCCAGGATCTTTTTCCATTTTTAGACCTTCTTGGAAAAAGTATGAGAAGAGTACAGAGCCCTGGGTCCAGCTCCGCCACTTATTGGATGTGTGACCCTGGGCAGGCCATTTGGTCCCTTTAGGGCTCAGTTTCTTCCTTTGTGAAATGGGGGACTTCACTAAATGATTTTTAAGATCCTGTTTATTCCTGATATTTTCTGTTCAAAAGCCAACTGGGAAGGGATGAGAAAGCTCCACATTACATTGGCTCTCATACCCAAGTCTGTGAAGTCTTAGGGAAATCATGGAAAGTCAGAAGTGGGTGGGTCCTTAGAACCCAGGATGTCAGAGCTGGGAGGGACCTTAGAGCACAGGATGTCAGAACTGGGAGGGTCCTTAGAACACAGAATGTCAGAATTAAGGGGAGGCTTAGAACACGGAATGTTAGAGCTGGGAGGAAAATTGGTTCACACATAGAAAAATGACAAAGCTAGTTCTTTGTGAAATGAATGACTTTCCAACCTCCTGTGCACATGCTGACACCCCACCCGTTTGCACTCGGATACCCTGCTTTTGGCTCATGCCTCTTCTCAACTTTGTCCCATGTAGTTTTCTATACACCCATTTTTGTGGTGGTAGATTAAAAATTCTGGGTGGTGAGAGGCTACAAAACAACAAACAGAATCTTGATTACAGCTGGGGTTAGACCCCTTTAAGAACCCTCCCACCCACCCCACCTCCTCAGAGTTTAAAAGGAATCACCTGGAGAGGGCAGTCAGAAGGTCAGCTTTTGCTGCTAGGTCGAGTTTGGCCTTCACTTTGTCTGGGGTAAGTGCTTTTCCTGGGATTCTCTGGCTTCCACCCACTTGATGAATAGAAGGGGCAAACCTTGGGGCCATTGTGATTTCCTCAACAGCGTGCTTGCTGTATTACCCTGTATGAGAGCCTATCCCGGGCTCCCTCTCTCTTCCCCCACAGCTGCATTTCATGTTCCCAAGAGCGCAAATCTAGGTTGGGGAAGCTGTTCTCTTGTGGAACCAGGGCTGGGGGTATGCATTTGTGACCCATTAGCCTTAGGTCCTTCCTCCCTCATCTCCCCACCCTCCCTCCTATACTTTGGAGTGGACCCTAAAATCATGTGAAATGAGCGTTGGACTGGATGTTGTGTGTTGGGTACTGAAAATGCTAGGCGACCTTGGGCAAATCAGTGCCCTGCTCTTGGTTTCATTTTCTTCTTTTGTGAAATTAGACTGGTGTACTGCATGGTTTCCCAGCTTGGCTCCCTTTTGTGTTTATTCTCTCTCTGTCTCTCTCTCTGTGTGTCTCTCTCTCTGTGTGTCTCTCTCTCTGTGTGTCTCTCTCTCTGTGTGTCTCTCTCTCTCTGTGTCTCTCTCTCTCTGTGTCTCTCTCTCTCTGTGTCTCTCTCTCTGTGTCTCTCTCTCTGTGTCTCTCTCTCTCTGTGTCTCTCTCTCTCTGTGTCTCTCTCTCTCTGTGTCTCTCTCTCTCTGTGTCTCTCTCTCTCTGTGTCTCTCTCTCTGTGTCTCTCTCTCTCTGTTGTCTCTCTCTCTCTGTGTCTCTCTCTCTCTGTGTCTCTCTCTCTGTGTCTCTCTCTCTCTGTGTGTCTCTCTCTCTCTCTGTGTCTCTCTCTCTCTCTCTCTGTGTGTCTCTCTCTCTCTGTCTCTCTCTCTGTGTCTCTCTCTCTCTCTCTCTGTGTCTCTCTCTCTGTGTCTCTCTCTCTGTCTCTGTCTCTCTCTCTCCCTCTCTGCCCTCCCCCCCAGTAGTCAGGGATTTCCTTTTCTTTGTTTCCCAAGAAATAAGTGCCACAGCTGGCCAATATTAAGTGCTTAATAAATGTCTGTTGATAGTTGACCGATTCTAAGGTTCCTATCTCTGTCTTCTGGTGACTGGGATATTCTGGAAGTAGGTATGGGGTGCTCGGCTGGTGAGCCTGTTAATTGAAGCTCTGGGTTGAGTTCAGCTTGGCTCCAGGACTTACTCCAGGCCCCTTGGTCCTCATCCTTCCTCCCACCCTTACCTGGCCTTCAGCATGTGCCAGTTCTTGCCAGGGCCGTTTCTGTATGTGGCTGCCGAGGCGGCAGAGGGATTGGCTGGCCTGGATGTAAGGTGGGGGGGGGGGGAAGGGCTTCCTTCATTACCAAGGACCTGTGTGTAAATGATATTTTCCTCTCAGAGGGTTCAAGGAGCTAGTATCCTTCACTTGCTCTGATAGCTGCCTGAAAACCTAACGGAGCTTGAAGTTGGAGGGAGAACAGCCCTGAGAGCTGAGCCTGGGTGAACATTAGGCTCTGTGTGTCTCCTCAGCCTCCTGGGTGTCTAGGGAGCTAGCTGGCTTCTGGGCTGTGACCTGTTTCAGCGAATGCTCCCTTTCTGTGGTCTGGGGTGGTGGGCAGGTGATGGATGCAGCTGTCTTGACAGATTGTAGGTTGAATTTGGCTTCGGGGTGCCATTTTCTGTGCCCTTCTTTCCAGCTGAGATTGAACATTCCTCCCCTCAACTTTCCTAGTTACTCAGAGATCTGAGTTCACTGCTGAAAGGGCTCTGGAACTCACTTGCAATGAGACATTCGGAGCTGGGAGAGGGGTGGGGGAGCTCTTAGAACCCAGAATGCCTGAGGATGGGATTGGGATCCTCAGAACCTAGATTGTTTGAGCTTGGGACAGGGAGAAGGTGGCTTTTAGGTCCCAGGAAGCTTGAGCTTTAGGGTTCCTTAAAATAGAGCTCATTGGGACCTCTCAATTAAACATGGTCATGACTAGGTTTGTGTATGTGGATATGGCTTCAGGGAATAGTATAATGGAAAGATGATGATTTCACGTCAGGGGAGACATAGGTTCAAATCTTTCCTCCAAAATTAGCTTGTGACCATGGTCAAGTGACTTTACCTTTCCTGGTCTCAGTTTCCTTATCTGTAAATTGGGAGTAATAATTGTGGGTGCTTTGCCAAACTTAAAAGTGATCTATAAGTATCTATTAGTAATTTTACGATGATGACAATGATGAGGAAATGGAAGTAGAGCCAATTTAGATCGTCCTTTAATCATGCAATGGGAGAAAGATGTCGGCTTTTTCTTGGCTGTCAGATGATGTCTATTAGGGCAGGCTTAACTTTGCATATAGCTTTGCTGTCTCTCATGATATACATACTATTGCCCAAGTGGTAGGTGGTATTGTCCACACTTTACCAGGTGAGGCAAGTAAGACCCAAAGAAGGGACATGACACATGCTGGTTGTTAGCAATTTGGCGGTTATATTGTGATTAGAACTTGAGTCTCCTGATGCTAGAGCCTATACTGAGCTGTTAAACTACCTTGGTAGTCGGGAAAAGGGCAGGTGAAGAGAGAGCCAGATGGAGCACTGAGGCTGACGTATTCTGGAAGAGGTTTTGTTAAGTGACTTTGGGGATAGTTACCCCTGTTAGTGGGAGGAGCCTACCTGGTTGAGGGAATAGCCTGGCTTCTCTTCTATACTTCTCCCCCCGCCCCCTTCCCACCTCTCATCTAAAGAAACAATAGTGGTAGGAACAAGGAAGAGAATTGGATCTGGTAACTACTGGCTGGTGAGCTTGACTTCGATTCTGTACCAAATTCTGGGATATATATTATTAAAGGATGGTTAATGAACATCTAGAAAGGAAAGTAATGACTACAATGAGCCACTGTGGCTTCATCTAGAAAAGTCACAGCAGATTACTCTTAATTTCCTTTTAGACAAGGTTCTGAGGCTGGTGGATCTGAGGGATGCTATAGGTAGAGTTCACCTAGATTTTTTAGCAAAGGCTGTTCTGCAGTTCTTAGGCAAAGACAAATGCATGGGCTGTAGCTGGACCCAAAGAGTAGTAAGAATTGGTTTGATGTCAGTGTGGCAGGAGGTCTCCGGTGGAGTGCCCCAGGGATCTATGCTTGGTTCAGTAAGGGTTAGCATTTTATTAAATTTGCATATGACAAAAAAAGGAGAGGTTTTCTACCCATGTGGTAAAAGACAAAGATGAGATCCAAAGAGTTCTTTCTTTACAGCCTAGACTATGGTAATTTAAAATTTAACAGGTTGTGGTATAAAGTCTCAGGCATGGGTTCGGAAGATCAGCTTCACAAATATAGAATGGGGGGAAGCATGGCTAGACAGTAGTTTTGTCTGGAATAGGATTTTTTTAAAATAGCAGTCTGCAAACTAATGAGTCATCAGTGGGATATAGCAGGCGAGGCATCCAGCCCAGTCTGGTGTCCAGAGACTGGAGAGCTGATCTAGCCTTGCGTCCACTGCCTTTGTCGGACCCATTGGGAGCATGGAGGGGCATTTGTGGACCAGGTCCATTTGCTCAAGCAATCCAGTCTGAAGTCAATTAACTAAGCCTTGAAGGTGGGGCTGTCCATGGGGTTAATGTGTGTGTGTGTGTGTGTGTGTGTGTGTGTGAGAGAGAGAGAGAGATCCAGCCCATGCCACTCTAACCCCCTACCCCTGTTGGGCACTGTTGTGAAGGTAGAAGGTGAAGAGGGGAAGTCTAGCCCTAGGTCTTGTGGTACAAAAGACTATTCCCATGAACCTTTGGGAGGAAGTGTGGTGATGGTGGAGGCAGTGGAACAAGGTGGACCCCAGGGTGGAATACAATCATGGTGGGTGGGGTGGGGAGTGATGCTACCTAAGGCTGCCAGAAGACCAGGAGGAGACAGCAGGGTGAATGGATTGAATGCTGGTTTTGGAGTCAGGAAGACTTGCATTCAAATCCTGCCTCAGATACTTGTGAGCTACTGTTATGGTAATTTTTTTTTTTTACTGTTTTCTCTTTTGGAATACTGAGGTAATCAAGGACCTTTGATGAATCTTGCTTTTCAAATGTAATGGCAAGCAAAATAGACTTTTTGTTGTCTGTTTTGGAGTGCTTCTCAGCACTAAGGAATCTTTGAATCGGGAGTCTTCGATGACCTGCTTGTGTCAAGGGAAGGCCTAGTCATGGGGGTTTCAGTTGCATGGTTGCGACGCCCTTTGACCCTGAAGTATATAAACTCAGAGGCTGATGTTTTGCCTTTGGGGGCACACTAATTGAAAGAGTGTTGGTGATGATACTCTGGGTGGCCAGTGAAGAAGCGGGGTGGGGGGCACCCCCAGCTTTGAAAACCCAGATGTTTGTACTTCTCTCTCTGGTAACTGTTGGTGTATTGCTTGGACAGACAGCTAGAAGCCTGTCTGCTGATTCATATTTATTTGCTCTCTTTATATGA